>NC_050576.1:21548643-21801143 GCF_011100635.1 Trichosurus vulpecula
TATGCCCCACTCGGCCCTGGTGGGCGCCCACCTCCCTGCTGGCGAGCAGAGGCAGTCAGGGTTTCCAGGGCCCCGCTCCGGGCTCTGCACGGCCTGGGCAGCAGAGCCAGGGGCCAGTTTCCCACGCTGCACCTTTGCGTGGACAGGTGGTGTCCTCCCGGAGCACTGAGCTCTCGGGGCCTCCAAGGCTCTCCTGAGCGCCATCCTCTCCTCCCGCCGCCAGGGGCCGCCAGAGCGCCGCGGCAGTCCGTCTCCCTCTCATGGGCCCCCTCCCGCTTCGAGCAGAGGCCCAAGAAGGCACCTCCTCAAGAAGGGATCGTGCGCATGCGCGCACTGGCGAGAGGGCCGGGGCAGGAAGGAGAGAGGCGGAGCCAGAGGGCAGGAAATAGGGGCGGAACCCCCTCCAGGGACCGGACATGATTGGGTGGGATAGCACCTGGGGCCGCGAGGCCGAGACCGGGGCCTGGTGGGGAGGGTGGGTTTGCGCCTGCGCCGAACACCTTCAGAACGTCGCCGCCACCAGGGGCTGAGGGGACGTCGGGGTCAGTACTTGGGGTGACGGCTGAGGCCTCTTCGCTTGGCCTGGGGACCAAGGGTCCTGGTGAGGGCCCGAGGGACAGTGGGGGCTGGTCTGATCGGGGAGAGGCAGGGGCGTATATGTAGCGGAGGGCGGGAGAGAGAAGGGAGAGCGAGAGGGGGCGGGGCTTCTGCTTCTTGGGCTACCACGAGGCGGGGCTTACAGTGAGGGGGCGGGGCCCGCGGGGCCGGCGGCTTGGAGAACATCTCCTAGGGCCTAGCCCTTTTTACAGGAAACGAGGCGAGTGATCTACCCAAGGCCACACGGGCTTGAGTAGCAGGGCAGGATGGCACTTGCAATCAGGACCTGAGTTCGAATCCATTTTTATTTGTTAACATCCCGTATGAGCTTGGTCGAGTCACCTCTCCAGGTCTCAGCTGCTGTAGATGGACTCCAAGGGCCTTATAGCACCAAGTTTATGATCAGATAATAAGAACAAGCCAAGTCGGAAAGCATCTCTGATGCGCTTCTTGTGTGCCAAAGACACAAACAGTTTATGTTCTCAAGGAGCTCTCAGTCTAACAACAGTTACAGTAGCGACAGTGGGCACTTGGAGGCCCAGCAGGCAGAGATGCTACTGTAACAAGGACAGCAACAAAGTAGCAACAAGCATAACAATGAACGTTGGTTACTTATTTCAGGTGTGTCCAACGTGGTTGTCATTTCCTTCTCTAGCTCATTTTACAGAGGAGGAAACGGAGGCCAGTAAGGTTAAGTGACTAGCCCAGGATCACAGCTAGTAAGTGCCTGAGGTCAGATTTGAGCTCAGGAAGATGAGTCTTCTCTGACTCCACTGTACCACTTAGCTGCCCCCATGTAACAATGAATAATCATTCATAATAATGGTGATGGTAGTGATAGAGAGTCAGCCTCAGAGCCAGGAAGATCTGGGTGCCTCTGGCATATCCTGGCTGTGTGAAAAGTGACTGAACCTCCTCTAAGACTGAGTTGCAGCAAAAATTGATCTGCTTTGAGTGGGAGGAGTTCTTCTGGAAGTCCCTCTTACCAATGACATTGTAGTTTCAGGCCCTGAGCTCAATAATAGCTGACCTGTGTGCTGGTAGTAAGTGGCAGAGCTGGGGTTCCTGATCAAAACCTTTTACTTCAGTTTGCCAGAAATTCCGACATTCCTTAAGGGCCTCCTACACATAAAAATGCTTAGAATTCTTTTGCTTCTTAGAATCCCAAGTTTCATTCACAGCCTGTGTGCCTCTTCCTACAGGAGGGCTTCCTAGCTGCACTTCTGACCAGCTTTGTGTTACTTTGAAGCTTTACATTTTATACCTTGTGATTACTTCTCTGGATCCTTGTCCTGTGGTCTTAGTAGAATATGTCCCTTTTACAAGCCAGCCCCTTAAATCTTTGTTGAGCTGACTTGGCTCTGGAAGGGAGGGGGCTTCTTAGGAAAGGGTGGAGGGATAGTGAAGGGAGGGGGGCATCCAAATTGGGAGGGAGATGGCAGGTTGCAGGTTGGTGTGGGGAAAATGATGAATAGAGTGTCAATGTTTCATTTTTCCTCATCTGCACTCCACAGGCTTCTTCCCCACTAGGCACACCTGGCTGGGTTCAAATCCTCCCCTTGCACTAATTGGGTGACCCTTGCAAATCAGTGAGCCTTAGTTTCAACATCTGTAAAATGGAGATGATGTCTGTAGTATCTACCTCAGCAGGTTATTGAGAGGCCCAGATGAGAAGTCAATCAACAAGCATTTATCGAATACTTTCTACTTGCCAGTTCTATGTTAAGCTCTGAGGATATGAAGGAAAACAAAATAAGTGTCAAATGCTTTGCAAATCTTAAGGGGCTTTTGTTCTGGGGGGCGGGGCAAGATTGAAACAATGAGATAAATCTGCACGTTATGGACAGGGGAGATAGAAGGGATGAAAGGGGGAGACCTTAGCTGAAGGAGGGGGTGGCATGGAGAGGCCACACAGTAAGTAGCCCAGCTAAATTGGAACTCTGGGCTCTTGATTCTAAATCTAGCATCCAGCCCAATATCTGGCACATAATAGTTACTTGATAAATTGAGTTGAGCTCCTGTGGGGGGTCTGAGAGGTAGAGGGGCTGTGTCGGGATGGAGAGGGCCCCCAAGTGGAAGGGGGAGAGAATAGATGGGTTGGGAGGAGGGCATAGGGAGCACACAGGACTCCCAAGGGGAATGTCTGGAGTAATAAGAACTCCCATTTCTATAGCATTTAAGGTTTCTTAAGCAATTTCCTCACAATAGCCCTGTAAGGCAGATCCTGGAAGGATTATTACCTCTGTTTTACAGACGGAGAAACTGAAGGAATTGTCCCAGGTCAGGACTTCCTGCCTGCACTCTCCCTTCCTGGCTCCGGGTGATGGGGATTGGTGCTAGTCATTTGTTTAGCTACAGTCTGGAAAGGTGCTCACCTGCTCCCCCCAGCCATAGCCAGCCTGCCTTCATTGCACCAGGGTTTATTTTTGGTTGAGTTTCTTCATAAAGAAGCACTATGTCCGTCAGTCTTTCACCCCTTCTCGTCCTTGAAACATCTTCCTGCTCAGGGTCTGAAAAAGGCCTTTTACTGACACAACCTGTTTTAAGCCCACCAATGTTTAATGCATCAGAAAGTCAATGCATAAGCTTCCAAAGTAAATAAAATAAGAATATCCCTTCATTTGCTCCAGAGCCTTTTAATCCTTCCTCAGCACCCTGTCTGTGTCTGTAAGAGCCTTTTCATCCACTACCTCAAATATTGCCCCAGTGAAATGGAGCACCAGTGGACGGCACCCAGCATCCCCACACAGGGAGTAGAAGTCCAGGGGGCTGAAAATAGCCTCAGGGAGCTGTGGGTCAGGTTGGCCATAGAGCAGAGAGGATCCCTTGAAGGGTGCAGCCAAGGGCACATCTGCCCGTCTTACCTTAGACCCAAGCTGTGCAGCAGGACAGACTGAGGCTTGCTCAAGTGGCTTTTGGGCCCTTCCTTGGTGGGTGGACTTTGCTCGAACGATTATTTAAAGTACTGTCCTATTTTTGCCAATCTGACAGCTGTTTCCATAGAAACCGGAGAAGAGACAGGCGCTCTCAGCAGAGTTGTTAAACCTGTCTTTGAGGCTTCAGCTGTGAATGCCAGGCAGTGTTGGACAGGCTCATTCTGAAATGATCTTTTAAAAATTAAGGCTCTGAAATGTTCTCAAAGACCATAAAGATTCAATTGTTTAATGAGCTAAAATGATTAAGTTAACAAAGAATCTTACAAATTCATCAGCTTTGCTCGTTAGCCTGCTAGAATTCTTTTGATGTAAATTTATGAAAGCCTTTGATTTGGTTCTAAAGCCTTACATCTTTCTATCAGTACATATAATCTGGTATTTGGTTCTGTAGCAATAAATTTCTTCCTCAAATAAATGAAAGATTATAAATTAAGAGATACTGCTATTCACTGTCTGTAGGCATTGAAGGTATGTTCCTAGGCTGTTTCTGTACAGCCTGGTAACAACTGAGCAGGTAACGCTTATGCACCTACAGTATAAATGCAGGGCACCCTACTTAGTGCCACTGCTGCTTGGTTCCTGCCCTCCAGGAACTTGGGATAGCCAGAAAGATGACAGGGAGACTTGGAGCTGCTGGGAAATCGATGAGGGTGTTGTAGGGAAGGGCAGCAGCGGTGCTCCGAGTCATTTCCTTGTTCAGGAATCTCCCAGCACTCCTCTGTAGCTCCTAGTTTGGCTCTTCAAGCCCTTCGTGCTTTGGCTCCAGGCTCCCTTCCAAGCTTGTGGCATATGACTCCTTCATTTACCTCGCCCTTTTGTTTTGTTCCTGGTATCTCCCACCTCCATGCCTTTACTCAGGCAGTGCCTTCTTCCTCTTCATCTCTGCCTGCTAGGATTTCTAGCTTCCTTGAAAACTCAGCTGAAGGGTTATCCCCTATAGCAGAGGTTCTTTTTGCTGTGTCCTGAATCCCTTTGGCCACCTGGTGAAGCCTTTGGACCCCTTCACACAATCATTTTCTGAAAATTATTGAAAGACATGCTCAAATTCAGTTAGAAGTTAATGAAAATAAAGGTGTAATACTTTTCTGATCCGTGTTTTTGGAACCCTTTTTGGGTTAAAAATCCTGCCCTATAGGAAGGCTATCCTAATTCCTTAGCTGTTATTGCCCTTGCCTCAGAAAGTATTTTGATCACATTATGTATTTAATTTTTTATTTTCTTACTGTTTTCCCTCAATAGAATGTAAGCTTCTTGAGGACAGGGATTGTTCTGATTCTGTATTTACGTCCCCCAACGTAGTATAGTGCCAGGTACACAGTAGATGCTTAGTAATTGCTTATAGAACAAATAAATGAGTGTTCTGAAGAAAGTACTTCTGGCTGGAGAGCCAGAGAAAGTTCGACATTGAAACCGTTTGTCAGCCCTTCCCAATGACTCCTTCATGAGTTGAATGTTTATTTTCTCATATAATTATGTGGTTTTTAATGTTGTATTAGGAATTTACTGGATAAAGTGGTGGAGCTACTGTACTTCTTTCAGATTTAAGCCAGAAGGTGGCATGTTAAGATTTGATTAGCTTCTCAAGGGAAGGTGTCAGCTTGTAGGTGGGAGATTAGTTAAATTTTAAAATAACGTTGTGATGATTATTATAAACAAACACATCCTTTAAGAAAAGGAGACTTAGATAATAATAGCTAACATTTATCTGGTTTTAAGGCTTGTAGGCCCTTATATCAGCATGTTCTGTGCTACTATTATCCCCATTTTACCAGTGAAAAAACTGAGGCCAGAGAGCTTAAATGACTTGCCTAGGATCCCAAGGCTAGTGAGATTCTGAGTTAGGATTTGCACTCAGCTTTTGTGTTTCCAAATACAGCTTCGTCCGCTGAGCCTTCAGCTCCAGGTTCTGATAGGTCTGCTTTTTGGGAGGGATGGGTAGGGGGAGAACTTGAAAAAAATAGGAACTTGGACCCTTCTCTCCTCTTCCCCAATGATGGGGACATTCTTCTGTTTTTCTATAGCTCCTTTGACAAGTGGTTAAGCATCGTCTAGGGTTCTATTGTTCTTCATTGTTCTTGCTACTTTCCACAAAGATGTTGTTAGTCTTTTGTTTTGGAAGAGGACCATTGACATCATAGGTGCTGTCTTTAGCTATCAGCCTCACTTTCTCTTCCTGAATCATAGAAGTCTAGTGGCAGAACAAAAGCCAAGATGACATGGCCTGGGAGGCAGTGGATGACCTTGGCGTTTTCAATGTCTGACCAAGCTCTGAGTGTTCCACAGTACCTGCTTTTGCCACCTTTATGGCCACTGGAACAAATTGTTCCATTTGCCCGTTCTGCCAGGAAAAGTCTTCACAAACCTGGCATAGACATCCCCTAATTCACCGACAAATCTGAGGCCCATCGGTTACCTTCAGCCTGGTTTAGCTGACGGTTTGCTGGGCTGTGGCCATTGTACATGCTACAGCTTTTTGGAGCCACAGGTGAGAGTAGTGTGAAGGTGGACACCAAGGGTGGATAAGCAGCCTTGAAAAGCTCTCACAGCAGAGGTGCTAGTCCTCCCTGAATACTCCACCAAGATTATGGAATTAGGCAATGCCATGGTTTAAGGGACTTCTTACTTTAGACTGATAAGAAATTCATGGATCCATAGATAGAGCTTTTCTTCAGTTCTTATCATGTGCCTGGCATTGTGCTGGAAATACAGATTAAAAAAAAGTCTCTCCCCTAAAGGAGCTTACCTTCTAATGGGGAGACTACATCCAGAAAGGACCCAGAAGAGGGATGGAATAAGGTGAAGTCAGGAAAGTTCAGAGCAGAGCTGGGGGAATTGAGCCTGGATGGCCTAGGCTCTGCATGGAGTACTGTCCCCTGGTTGGGCCTCACCATCCAGAAGAGGGATGGGATAAAGTGAAGTCAGGAAAGTTTGGAGCAGAGCTGGGAGAATTGAGCCTGGATGGCTTAGGCTCTGCATGGAGTACTGTTCCCTGGTCAGGCCTCACCATCCAGAAGAGGGATGGGATAAGGTGAGGTCAGGAAAGTTTGGAGCAGAGCTGGGAGAATTGAGCCTGGGTGGCCTAGGCGCTGCATGGAGTACTGTCCCCTCGTTGGGCCTCACCATCTAGAACAGGGATGGGATAAGATGAGGTCAGGAAAGTTTGGAGCAGAGCTGGGAGAATTGAGCCTGGATGGCCTAGGCGCTGCATGGAGTACTGTCCCCTCGTTGGGCCTCACCATCTAGAACAGGGATGGGATAAGATGAGGTCAGGAAAGTTTGGAGCAGAGCTGGGAGAATTGAGCTTGGATGGCCTAGGCTTTGCATGGAGTACTGTTCCCTGGTCTGGCCTTACCATTCAGAAGAGGGGCCCGGGGCAGAGGCATCTTCAGAGGAGAAGGCTTTTTATGAGACTCAGAGTGGAGCTGGCAGAGTTTCTCCTCTGGCCGATTTTTCGCTTGTGTATTTTGCTATAGGAAAGTGTTGTACCACAGTTGTAAGTGGATGTCAGAACATAGTGTTGTTAACATTTAAGATTATTATAATTTGGGTGAATCCATTAACAAGACAAATAAAGGATTGCAAGTCTCGCTCGTGGTTTTTTTTTTTAAACAGTGTACCTGCCCAAGGACATAACCAACAATTAGCAATTTATTTTAAATTGCTTCCTATGTGCCAGACATTGGGCTAGTGCTGGGAGTTAAAAAGAATCCCTAATTGAGATGAACCTCTTGAGGAATAGGGGATGTTCCTTCTGTCTCATGGGAGAGATCTGTCCCTTTCTTCATTGGAACTTCAGATTTCTTATGACCTGGAGCTGGTGAAGAGCTCAGCACGGTGCTTGGAAGGCAGGAAGCACTCAACCAGTGCTTCCTCTAGCTCTCTAGTCAGTCTTGAGATCCTTGTTCTATCAAATCATCTTCATTCATGACAACTCATATACATATCGTGCTGTAAGAGTTTCTAGAACGTTTTCTTCCAAACACTCTTCAGAGGTCGGACTAATCATGGCATCCTAGACTTTGAATAGAAGGGTACTTCCTGCCATTTTAGAGGTGAAGATGCTGAGGCTCCCACAGGTCATCTGGGGCAGGATTCAGGCCTAGCTGCTTGACTTCAAAGACAGTCTTCTTTCCACTTACTGTGATGCTCCCAGATGGGCAATTCCTAGGATCCTCATTTTCAAATTAGGAAATTGAGTCTCAGAGAGGTGACATGACTTGTCTATAGCTGATCATATCTGGACCTGGGACTCAAAAACCTTATCTTCCTTCTTCAAGTCCAGCATTCCCTACCTTTCCTGTATGTGCAAAAAATTGTTTCTTATTACTTATCTCACCAAATTTTAATTAATTTTTTTCAGTGAGCAAAAATTGGTCTTCCTACTCCCACTTCCTTCCTTCTCCCCTCCTCCCCCCACACCAAACCAAACCCTTGTTACAAATATGCATAGTCAAGCAAAAACAATTTCTGCAGTGGCCTTTTCCAAAAGAGGTATCCCCCATTCTGCACTGAGTCCATTGTCACATTTCTGGCAGTACATGGGTCCTCTGGAATTTCTGTTGGTCCTTGGGATCAAGATGACATTTTTCTAGGAGCGCAGAACACAACTCATGCATACCTTGATTCAGAATGAGTCTTGTCCAGGTCCTCATAAAACTTTGGCAAAGGATCTATCCAAGGTCCTGGAACTTTCTGGCTTACCAGCAACAAGGCTGTGCCTTACTTTTCCCCTGTGACAGGCCTCCTCTTCAGACCATACATTTTCTAGATGAGACTTCATTGCCCAGCATGCAGCACTCTACCACCCTTTGAGTCACTCAAGATTTTAATTCTTAAGAAATGGTGACACTTTATGACTCACAGCCATAGAGCATCACTGGAAGTCTGTTGGCATGGGCTGGCTTTTCTTCCTTTGATCAGGAGTCCCTGGGGTGCTTTAAAGCATGGGGCAGTCTCTTCAGTGTGGTCCAGCTGCAGGGTTCCTTTGGCTCAGTTCTGAACCTGGCTTGTGGGCATTAGGACATCCTTCTAAAGTTGATGCATGGATGTATTTTTCCAGTAGACTTCCCAGCCCAGTCTGTGTCATTGTCTGGGCAGTCAGCATCCTGTATCTATTTTGACCAATCATTTATTAAAACTGTTGCCCAGGAGATCATAGATTTAGAGATGAAAGAGACCCTTGCGGTCAGCTGGTCTAAACCAGTCATTTTATAGCTGAAGAAACTGAGAGTGATTAATTGTGCCTTAAATTTTAATGGAAACACAATATAATTATATTGGTAACAATAAAAGATTAAAATTTGAGTGAATGTTTTTTCTAAAGTTGATTGTTATGAGGAAACACTTATAACTATATGTTAACTCCCCAGTTGGTCTTTGTCAAGTCCTCTGATCTGGAGGAGACCAGCAGTGCATGTGGGCTGGTCCTCACTTGCTCTGGTTCTCCCTGTGTGACAGTCTGTCCTTTTTGGTTTTACATTTCTTTTAGAAGAGTTTATTGATATCTTGTATTTTTATGTCACCTCCTTTTATGAATATGCTCCTCCCTCCCTTACTGAGTGAACCAGCCCTGGCAACAGAAGAAAAAAGTGCAAAAAAAAGCAGTTCAACCAAACTAACCTGTCAGCTGCCTCTGAGCGTGGCTGCAGCGCCCCACAATTGTGTTCAGAGAGTCTGGGAGTCAGAGAGCCTGTGATACTTAGCTGTGTGGCATTGGGCAGGTCAGGCCACCTCTCTGAGCCTTAGTTTCCCCAACTGTTGCAAGGAGAGGTTTAAAATGGAAATGACGTTGAACTTGTTTCTACTCATGACATTCCACGGTCCATCTTCTGCCTGTCTTTTTGTACTGCAGGCTGTCTCCCATCTTTGCTATGATTGAGGCAGCTTATTGATGCGGTAGATAGAACACTGGGTAGACAAACACTTCTTAGCAGTGTGACCCTGGCCAAGTCACTTAACCTCTATCTGTTTCAGTTTCCTTATCTATAACATAGGAATATTAACAGCAACTGCCTCACAGATTTGTTGTGAGGACTAATTGAGATAATATTTGTAAAGTGGTTTGCACAGTGCCTGGCACATAGTAAATTCTTATTTCCTTTTTTTAAAAAATATATTTTATTTTATTTAAATTATTTAATTTTAAAGAAAGATCTGCTTTCTTTCCCTCCCGTGTTCTCATCCCTCCTCTATCCCCCTACCCCATTCTGTTGAGAAAGCAAGAAACAAAACCTGGTAATACAAACATGTCTAATCAAGCACAACAGATTTCCACTTTGACCATGTCCAGATGTCTCAGGACTCTGGTGAGTGTGTCATCTCTCTGGCAGGAGGTGGGCAACAGACTTCATCCTGAGTCCTCAGGAATTGTGGTCATCAAAGTTCCCAAGTTGGGCTATTTTTTTCAAGAGTTTGTGGAAGAAGGGATTAGCAGTAACTCATGTAGTACTTTACAAAGGACTTCACTTGCCACAACATGGCAGGATATGGAGTAGAAGTACAGGATTATTATCTCCTTATTATAGATAGGAAGCTGAAGTTAAAGTTGAAGTGAGGATAAAGTAACATATTCAGCAAACACAGCTGGTAAGTACAGTAGGACTCAGAGCCTAGGCAGGAATCCATTTCTGATTCTCTGAATTAAGATCCAGTTCTCTTTCTCTCATATTGTTCTGCTCTTGTCTGAAGGGGGCAAAGGGGATGGCAGCTTAACTGGGTGTTGGAGACCACAGCTCATGCATGCTTGTAGGCAGAGAAGGAAGAAGCTGGTGATTAAATCGGTCAATAAACATTCATTATGTACTTTCTGTGGGCCAGGCTCTGGGGTTACAAAGGAAAAAATGAAGCAGTTCTGCCTTCAAGAGCTTGCATTCTGTTGAGAGGGATAGAGTGTGTGTGTGCGTGTGCGTGTAGGTGTACCTACATAATAAATATGCAGTCATGTGAGGGAGTGTGCTAGTAGCTGGAGGGTTGTCGGCAGAGTCTTAAAGGAGACAAATGTGAGGAGGGAATGCATCCCAGGCAAGGGGTATAGACAGAGCAAAGGCTCAGAGAGAGGTTAGGGCTGGACAGAGAAATCTGAGAATTATCTGCGCAGATAGATGACAGTCAAAACCATGGGGGGTGATGAAATCAAACATAGTAGATTCAGGACAGAGCCTTGGTGGTCAGCAAGGTTAAATGCAGAGAGAGATCAAGAAGAAAGGGTTTGCCGTTTGAGAGATCATTAATACATATGGAGAAAGCAGTTTTTATTGAAGTCAGACTGCAAAGGGTGGGGACATTTTCTCCAGGAAAGTAAGTGGAGGAAACAATTGTAAACAGCTTCTTCTAGGATCATAGATCTGGAGCCTGAAGGGACTTTAGTCTCATCTCATTTTACTAATGAGGAAACTGAGGCTGAGAGTGTTTAAATGATTTGTCCAGGGTCATATAGCTGGCAGATGTTTGAAGCAATCTGCGACCTCGGGTCTTCCTGACTGGAAGCTCAGTGCCCTGTTTTGTGGATCATTAAGCTAGCCATGCAGAGGAGGAGGGAGCGTATGGCAGATAGAGACACAAATAGGGAGGAGGGAGGGCTTACTGAGGAGGGGGAGCCAAGGGAGAAAGGGGCACTGGGGCTGTTTGTTGGGAAGGGATGAAATCCAGGGCCTCCTTGTCATCAGATGCTGGAGCAAAGGAGGAGAGAAAGGGAAGGATATCAAGGGAGGCTGAGAGAGAGAAGAGAAGTTCTCTGAAAATGACCTCGATTTTCTCAGTATGAGATGAGGGGTGGACTAAATAAAGAGAAATAAATGGGTGCGTTAATAAATAGCATCAGGTATTACAGAAGGTAGGAGGCTTATGGGGAAGGAAAGAAGGGGCCTGGCCCTTAGAGGGCTCCTCAGGTAGGAAGGATGAGAGTATGGAGGGAAACAAATTCAGGTGTTGAGATGGGGAAAAATGAGGGAGCTGCCTTCTGATAACCTGGAATTCCATGAAAAGAATCCTACCTCTACGAGCTTTACAAAATGCTCCACAATCTAACTTGGACTCGGTCAAGGCCTCAGTCTTTTATGGGATACCCTATGGCTTTTCTGTTGTTTGGAAAGATTATTGAAAGCCACTCTGCCATGTGGGAATCAATACTCACTCAGTTGGTTTAATAGTTTTTGTAGCAAATTGATGCTTAATGTTAGTTCTTAACCTTTGTGGTTTGGTGAAGCTGCGCTAAGCAGGAACCCTCCAGATTGCTCTACATGGGCAAATTTGGGTCTCTTCTAATACAGCAAAGATTCAGGAACCTTAGAACCCTGGCCTTTCCCATTAATCCTGCTTAACACCTCTGTGGTGGAAAGTGGGGATGAACTCTGAGTTCAAAGACCATACCTGCTTTTGCCCCCTTTGACATGACTCATTGGTGGTCTCCATGTGTCTTTCAGCCAGAACAACTCACAGAGGAGCCTGCTCAGGTGTAGACGGGTGGTGACCTGCATCTGTGGAGAGGCCTCAGAGAGATGCACATCTTGAAGCATTGAAGGTATCTATGTAATCGCGTGGGAAAATGGACAGCTCCTTTTCCCGTTCCTCTGGCCCTCCTTGTCACTCATTTCTGAGCTCCTTTAGCAGGACTTACATGACATTTTGTAGTTTTTGCTAATTGTTTCAGGTACTTTGGATCTTGGTTCAAATGGATTTTTATGCTCGACTCTGTGAGGGCCAGGACTGTGTCTTAAGCTTCTTTTAACTCTTAGCTCAGCTCCTTGGAGGCTCTCGGGAAATACAGCTCTGTGACACCTGGGTTAAGAATGTATGGACTGATCACTTTTGCTTATTTTAGTTTTTTTTCTGTTACTGTTATTATGGATTTGCTAACCATTAACAAATATGAATTTTCCTTAGAAAAGAACAGAAAAAGATCTCTATTATGTATAGCTTTTTAGAAAAAGTATGTTAAATTTAAATGGTATTTCTAGCACTGTCCTCTGTATGTGTTTCCTTCTGAACTTTTTCCTGTTCTTTTCTGTGTATTTTCCTTTTTTTTCTATCTTTATAACATTTATTTCAGTAAACATTTATCAAGTGCCTACTGTGTGCAGAATATTGTGGTTAAAAAAAAGCCCTTGCCCACAACTTGCAGTTAAAGGTATACACAAATAAGCAAATACAAGGTAATTGGAGGAATTTATGTTTGCTAGCTTAAATCTTCTTGAAGTAGTATGTTAGATCGTCTTCTTAATTTTTTTCATTTGTTCTTTAGAATTAAAAAAATTATTTTTCCAATTACATGTAAAAACAATTTTTAAAATTTCATCTTTAAAAATTTTAGATTCAAATTCTGTCCCTTCCCCTCTCATTGAGAGGGCAAGCAATCTGATTTAGGTTATGCATGTGCACTCAGGCCAAACATGTCATGTTGTGAAAGAAAACTTTTTTACTGTGTATTTTCTAAATGTTTTATTGATGCCCTTCTCTAGTTTTTTTTATATCACTGTCGCCCTCCTCCCACTTCCCCAGCTCCCCAAGCATAGAAGCCTAAAGTCCTGTTTTGTAACAAATTAGTATAATCTAACAAAACCAAATCCACACACGGGCTGTGTCTGAGAACATATGTCTCATTTGGCACCTTTATTCCATCACCTCTCTATCAGAAGCGAGTAGTTTGCTTCATTGTCTGATTCTCTTTAATTGATCATTGCATTGATCAGTCTCTGATTGTTTTCCTTTACAAAATTCTTATGAATTCTTCTCCTGGTTCTGCCCAGTTGACCTGGCATCAGGCCCTGTGTGTTCTCCCAGATTTCTCTGAGTCTGTCCTTGTCATTTTTGATGGTTGAAATATGGTTTTTAATTCTACTAATTTGTAATTGGTAGAATCAGTCATTCCTTTAGAGATTGGGCCAGAATTTATACTTGCTCAGTGATTAACCAAGCACTTGTGATGCCTCTGGGGGCAAATTACTGCTCTCGGCAGCCAAGGAGACAGGCCTCCCTAAGGGAGCTCCCCCCCCTAACTAGGAAGACCACAGGTGTGAATAGAAGGGTATGTGCCAAATAAGTAATGTAGGGAAGAAATGCAAAGCCACTAAATGCAAGGTAGTTTGGGGGATCATGAAAGGCATCTCACTGGAGGAGAAGGAAAGAGAAGTGCATCATTCTGGGGCACAGGAGGTACAGAAGCTTAGCGATGGATGGGAATGGAGTGTTGTGTGGGAGGAGCAGAGAGAAGGCCAGTCTGGGTGGATTGGGGGAAAACGATGTCCAGGGAGGCTGGAAAGGCAAGGTGGGGCCAGGTTGTTGAGAACTTTCCTATTGAAACTGAAGGGGTTAGGTTTTCTTCAAGAGGTAATATCAAGCTTAATGCATGGCAGTGACTGGTCAGACCTGCATCTAGGATGGATTGGCTAGGTGGAAATGTGGGGAGAGAGACATGAGCCCAGGGGGCCAGCCAGGAGGGGCTGGGAGAGGTGGTGATGTGGGTGACTAAGTGGCTTAGTGAGCAGAGGAGGGCTCAGATGCCAGATGGGTTATGGAGGTAAAAGCAGCCAGATTGGACAGTGATACTTGGGCTGAGCAGAGGGAGGAGCTGAGAGGAACATGGAACAAAGCCTCTCTTTACTGTGTGCATGAAGACCAAAGGAGAAATGCGAAATATATCAAAGGGACTAATAGTTCAGGTGCTTTTATCCTTCTAGTTGCAGATAATTGTCAGTAGTGAGCCTTACCTACCCATGGAAACAGGGATGGAGCTGTACCTGTGATTGGAGGGCTATCATTGGGAGCTCCCAGAGAGGAAAGGCCTTCTGTCAGTGCAGGTCAATGTCTTGTGTGTAGCCAACACTTACTGCTTCCAGTTGCTGTAGCGTTACTCACCACTTTTTGCAGATTTCTAGATTTGCAATGATTTTTGATACTGGTCAGTGTTTTCTTTGATTTTATGAGCTCTCCAACCCTAGCTCCTCACCTAGGCCTTTGTATCAAGGCCAGCATCCACCTCCTGCTTCATTTTTGGGTAGGTAGGTGGGTTGGTTGGTCCTATGCTGATGCTCTGGAGTTTTCAGGACCCTCTTTAGTATCTCTGGACAGAAATATCAGGGATCTCTGAGCCCCTGTGCCTGGTTTGTCCTATTGGGAGCTCTTTGGGACTCTTGCTTGCAGCTGGACTGGGGCTGGTTACTTTGGCCACTCTTCAGCCCCCACCCCACCCACAAGCCCCACAGTTTGGGGCTTTCTCAGGGAACTTCTAGACTGAAGCTTGCAGGCTCCATCAGGGTGTGCTGGGTGGTAGTGCTGGTTTCCTTGGCTGGGCTCCCTTTCTCTGGTGCTCTAGCCCTTGGAGACTGACTTCTGTAGCCCTAGGGAGAAGCTGCACCTGTGGTAGTTTCTCATTGTACTTTTTGATCACGATTTGGTCCGGTTTTGCTGAAGGGAGGCTGGTAGGAGCTGGGTGGTCTGCAATCCAGACAGTCATCTTGGCAGACTATAGTGGTTGTTCTGAAAGGATCTGGGATCATTTTTAGTGGCCTGCAAGCTGTATAGGAGTGAGCAGTGGGTCTGCATTGAAGAGGGACTTAGACTGTAGGACTAGGAAGGCGGTGGTCCTGTTGTGCTCTGCTGTCCTCACACCTGCTCTGGAGTATTGTCCTCTGTTCTGTGTACCGTGGCTTACCGACGTTGATAAGCCTTGGAATGCCCATGGGAGGGCCACCCAGAGGGGAAGATCTGGAGTCCGGGGCATGGGAGGATTGGTTGAAGGAACCAGTCTGGTTTAACTAGAGAAGAGGAGACTCAAGGGAGACCTGTCTGCTCTCTACAGGCATTTGTAGGATTATTAAACTTGAATGATGCAGCCTTTACCAAGTGCTTATTGTCTGGGGGTGGGGGGAGGGGGAGAGTTCTTGGAGAGAAAGCCATAAATAGAGGCAAGCTCTGGAGGAGTTCACATTCTAGTGGAGTATAAGGGAAGATGTGGGAATGTGCACTTGCTGGCCTGGTTTGGAAATGGCCAGGAAGTGACCTGGAGGTTTGATTCCAGGCCGGATCAGGCCCAGACTCACTTGTTGGAGCTCCTGAGGCTGAGTCCGGGGTCCAGTGGGAGGGGAATGAGGAGGATGACTGGCTGCCTGGGAAGCAGGTGATTTAAATGATTTAAATTTCAGTTGGCCCCAGGGGACCAAAGGGAGAGTTCTGGGTGGATGCTGCTTGGAGGCACACTCAGGCTAGATGTCCAGAGACACCTGCTTACAATTAGCCATATTCAGAAGTGGAATGGGTTCCCTCTCCTTGGAGATCTCCAAGCACAGGTTGGATGCCAGCTTGTTGGGTGCATTATAGCAGGAATTCCTTGGGTCTCTGGCTTGGCCTGCATGGCTGCTGAGGTCCCTGCCAACTCTCAAGTCTGTCATTTTGTGATAAAGGGTTTCCTTGTCTGTGGCCTCCATGCATTCTCTAGGGGGAGGGGTGGGGGGAGACATCCTGGGAACCTTCTTAGGTTTCCCTTGATGTGACCAAGATAGTAATCATCTACGTATCCAAGCTACTTATTACATGGGCCATTTTTTTTCCTGTATAACAACAGGCTCCATTTTCTTTTTCCCGAATTTCCCCCTCTCTCCCCTTTATCCTGTGACTCAGATTCTCTATTCAAGTTCTTAAGTGTTCTGTGTCCCGAGTAGTTTGGGAGATAGTCTACCCTGTTATCATTTGTGTCCACACTGTGGGGAAGCCCTTTGGGCATTTCAACCGGATATGTGCTAAGCGAGCAATAACCCAACGTACCTGTTACATAAATAAAATTCTCAGTTTGCTAAGTTGCAGGTATTTTCCAGATATATTTATGGTTTCCTTTCTATGTTCTAGGATAATCAAGCAAAAGAAAAAATGAACACCATCTGTGGCCTACAGTCTGCTAGTAGAAACTGTGTTTTCTTTCGGTTAACTCCACTGACTAACTGGAACAGCTCTCCCAGACCATATTGGTCTCTGACTTCAAAGAGTCTTCATCAGGTACTAGTGAACCATGTCAGGGACAGATGCCAAGGACAAAGCCTGAGGAGGAGCCTTGGGCTCAATCGTTTACCAGGGGGAAGTTCTCCCTTCTCTAGGACCTGTAAGGACAGCCAGGGACAGCATTTAAGTGGCCAAAGCAGAGAAACTTGGAAGAGGATGAGCCACTGCTCTGAGTGGCCCCACTTCTCTTCAAGGCAGGGATTGATGGAGGGAGGTGCTGTCCTCTCTCTCTCACGATTCATCTCCAGGAAGGGGTTTCCTGTGAAAGGGATGAAAGATGTCAGCAGTTTCCACACGTCATCAAGGCTTCGCGCTGCGCCTGTTCCTCTTCTCTGGGTCATTCTTAAGCCTGTACAGAAACTTCTCGCCATCATCGTTGGCAGGTGAAATGCTCTGTTTTTTACTTTTGTGCTTTAGAGTGTGGAGAAGGTTGGCTCTTTTAAAGAAAAATACCTCAAGCCGACTGCACTTAGCATAAATTTAAGTTCTTGTTGATCCTGCTTCATTTTATACATTTCTTTGTTTATGAGAGTGCTTAGAGTCGGAGAATATTTGCTTTTAAAGGAATCTTAGAATGTAGGCCTAAACGGAATTCATTATCTTCCCCCAACTCCCTTCTCTTCCTAACTTCCCTACTATTTTTTAAAATTCATTTTTATTGTATTTTCAGTCTTGAATTCTCTCCCTCCCATTTTTCCCTCCCCCACACATTGAGAAAGCAAGAAAAACAAAACCTATCATAAATATGTACTCAAGCAAAACAAATTCCCATGGTAACTAAAGCAAAAATATGTGCCTTAATCTGTTTTCTGAATCTGTGACCTCTCTGTGTGGAGGGTGGATGACAGTTTTTATCATGAGTCCTCTGTTTCCCTGTTGCTGTAGAGGGCACCTGTGTCCTCGAAGCCCCTCAGGCCCACATTGGAGGGCTATCCTGGATTCTTCCCTCTCCTATCCTCCCCTATCCAAACTAAGATAAAATCCTGTTGCTTCTGCCTTTGTAACATCTTTTATGTACGGCC
This sequence comes from Trichosurus vulpecula, assembly GCF_011100635.1. Classification (NCBI taxonomy): domain Eukaryota; kingdom Metazoa; phylum Chordata; class Mammalia; order Diprotodontia; family Phalangeridae; genus Trichosurus; species Trichosurus vulpecula. The sequence continues at coordinate 21,566,186 of NC_050576.1, forward strand.
TCCTCATGCCTCTGCAGGCCCCCGCCTCACCCTGGACTATTGCAATCACTCCTGGGGGGCCTGCCTGCCTCATCTCTCCCTGCTCCAGTCCATCCTCCATGCAACCACTACAGTGATTTTCCTAAAGCATAGGTTTGCTCATGTCACCCCCCCCCCCCCCGCCAAACTTTTGTGCCTCCCCATCCCCTCCAGTGTTGAGTACAGAATCTCTGTCTGACATTCAAAACCTTTCATCGTCCACCTTTCCAGTCATCTTCCATCTTACTACCTTCATGCTCGTCCCAGGGACACTGTCTTTCCTGCTGATCCTCACAGCTGATCCTCCATCTCCTGACCCGGGGCCTTCTCACTGGCTGTCCCCAGGCTTGAAATTGCCTCCCTCCTCTCCTCCACCTCCGCCTCCAGCTGCCCTGGGCTTCCTTTGAGTCCCAGCTAAAATCTCACCTTCTTTGAAGAAGTCTGTCCTGATCCCCTTTAATCTTAGAGCCTTCTCTTGGAGATTGCCCCTCTTTATCTTGTTTGTACATAGTTGTTTGTTGTCTCCCCTGTTAGATAGACTATGAGCTTCCAGGGGGCAGGAACTGTTTTTGCCTTTTCTTTTTCTCCCCAGAGTGTCTGGCAATTAGTAGGTCCTTAATACATGCAAATTGACTTGCTTGTTGAGATGAGCTTAAAGAATCACAGAATTTCAGAATAGGAGGGACCCCAGAGATGAAGGTTCCTTTCAACTCTGAAGTTCTATAACTCTTGGAAGTAGTCCAACCCAGGCTGGAGAAAGGCTCCTCAGCACTGGAAGGGCAGGTTGAAGACCCCCCACCCCCCAAGAGTCGGGAGCTGCCGCTCTCCTCAGGCAGCCTCTTCTCCTTTGGGACAGCTTGGATTGATTGACATCCAGCCTAGGTCTACTTCCTTACACCTCCCAGCCTGCTCCTGGGCTGACCCCAAGCAACAGAACAGAATCCGTCCAATCACTTTTCCACATGATGGCCCTTTAGGTACTTGAAGATGTGTCTCCTTCGGCCAGGTCTCGTGGCATCACCCCCTCTGCCTGCTCTCCCCGAGATCTCGTTGGCTTATCACTGCCCTTCTGGACCTCAGCCCAGTCCCCCAGGACCCCATTGCCTCCTTATCCTCTTGGGGGTGCTGAGAGGGCTTGTTTGGCCTCCATATCTCCTGACTCCTTGAGATCGCAGTCTCCTAAAGACACCAGATCTTTTTAGATCTTAACCGTCATCCAGTGTGTTGATTTTCTTTCCCAACTTTGGGTCGTCTGCAGATTTGATAGACCTGCTATTTCTTCCTTTTTCCAAATCATTGGTAACTCTGTTCAGTAATGCAGGGCCAAGCACAGATCCCTGGGGCTCTCTTCACAATAACACTTTGAGACAAACTTCTCATTTTATCTTCACAACTAGCCTGGGTGACAGGTGCGGTTGTTACCTCCCTTTTACAGATGAAGAAACTAAGGCAGGTTTAAACTTGGACCTTCCTGAATGCAAGTCACAGCCTCTCTCCATGGCACCACACATTGCCTTCTATCAGTGCTGAGCCATCAGTGGCCAGCTCTGACTCCCTGCCTGGGTGGTCATCTCTCCCACATCCTTCCAGTTCCTTCCACAGTGACTGCCTGAGGCCTTTCGTGAAATGCTTGGCAAAAATCCAGGGGTACTCAGTGGGTGGCATTTCCTGCCTTTTTTCTTTTAGCCAGCTTGGCAACTGTGTCAGGATAAGAAGCACGGTTAGTCTGGCATGGCTACATACACATGAATACAATACAGGTGTGTGCGTGCACACATGTATGAACATGCACATGCATGTATGAAGACGCGTGCATGGATAGATGACCTGGACCTGTGATTGCCATTCCCCATGCCCATGCACTTCCGTCCTTTACACTGCTAGCCTTTTGTGGCCATTGCTTCTCTTTCTAGATGTCATCTAGTTAGATTCAGCCCAGGGCTGGAGCCTGTAAGGATCTTCTTGGATCTTAGCTGTCACCTAGCGTAGTGGTTTTCTAGGCATCTCTTCTGTACTGGATTCTAGAATTGTTTCATGAATCAAAGACAAGCCCCCTAATGCTGGCCTTCAAATTTTACAGTTGTGTCTTTTTGGATGTTCAGGATCTCATTTGCCCCCTTCCAGGCCTGGGGCCCTCCCGCTCAGTGAGATTTGTCTGAAGTCACAGGCAGTGGTTCAGCAGGCTCATTGGCTAGCTCTAGAACCTCTGAGTGTAGGCTGTGTGGATGAGAAGGATCTGAGGAAGCTGGAGGGAGCCCAGCGCAGGTGTGGGGGGCCATGGAAGAAGCCAGGCTCCTGAGCCCTGCCTGCCACTTCCCACAGTCCCTCTTGGATGTCTAATCTTTTTTTCTATTTTTGAGGTGGGAAGGCAAGGCTTTTGGGGTTAAGTGACTTGCCCAAGGTCACACAGCTAGTGAGTGTCCAGTGTCTGAGGCCACATTTGAACTGACTCCAGGGCCAGTGCTCTATTCACTGTGCCACCTAGCTGCCCCCTGGATGTCTATTCTTGGCCATGAATTTGTCCTGAAACATGAGACAGAAATTTATAGCATAAAGATGTTGGGTCTCCGCTCACGTCTCCAGAATGAGCGCTTTGGTTTTAAGGCTTGCTTTTAGAACTTGCAGACAAAAATTACAAGAAATATCAGTTTGTTGCTTCTCAGTCACATACTCCTGTGAGATGAGTGCCTTCAAGGCAGCTGGTGGTGCAGTGGAGAGAGCGCCAACCTGCAGTTAGGAAGACCTGAGTTCAAATCCATCCTCAGACCCTTTCTAGCTGTGTGACCCTGGGCAGGTCACTTAATCTCTGTCTGCCTCAGTTTCCTCAGTTGTAAAATGGAGATAAAAATAGCTCCTACCTCCCAGGGTGGTTGTGAGGATCAGGTGAGATAATCATTGTAAAGCACTGAGCACATTTCCTGGCATGTAGTAAGTAGGTGCTTAATAAATGCTTGTTTGCTTTTCTCCCTTGCAAACATTTCTGTTTAGTATGTGCAAGCTGGAAAAAATGACTCATAAAAGTAGAAGGAATCTTAATAGCTTATCTCATATAACCTACTTCAGTCCAAGTTCCCTTAAAAATTTTTTAATATTGATTTTAATGAACACCAAAAAATGCCACATTTTCATATGCAAAATAGAAGAGAAAGCTGTGTGAAGCCATGAATCTCTATTATGTATGCTTGCTTTAAAAAAATATATGTGTATGTGTATATATAATATATATACACATACACATATAATAAATTCAGCATTTCGTTTTCCAAATTCTCATGCTCGTCTGCGTTTTTCTCTGAACTAACTTCTGTCCCCATCATTACATTTCTAAAGATGCTCCAATAATATCATTTCTTATCTCCTTCTCTTTCCCCTGGCCATTCTGTCTCGAGTTGCCAGTCCTTCCCCTCAATAAGGAAAGAAAAAGCACGATCCCTGTAACAAGCAGGCAGAACAAACGCACACATTTGCTATGTCCATATGTGTGTGGCACGCTGTGTCTTGGGTCTGTCCCTCTCTGTCAGGGCAGCCTGCCGTTACTGGTTCTCAGCTGTGCCACCTCTCGGTGATCTCGGCCTACAAAGTGCTGCCGTCTTTCCTACGTAGTTTTCTTCCCACAGTCATTGTTACTCAAGGTCTCTCTTGAGCCCCTGCAGATGAATGGTTTCTGTACAGTTTTAAGAAATATGGGATGTTTTCTAGTGACTTTTCTAATGATTAATCATCCTTATAATTAAAAAGTTCTTTACATCAGCCTATATACTTTCTTTCTCTAATTTAGCCACTTTTCTCTTTGACCCTGGCAGATTGAAAACAACTAACCAGGGTCCACATAAAACCTTTTATTTTTTGGACTGCTCTTAATTAGCTGTTAGCCTTTGCTTTCTAAGCTCTCCTCCCCTTGCCCTCCCCAACTCTTCTAACCCAGCTTTAAGAGTACTAGTGGAAGTGTAAGAGTTTATATCTAGACATGTCCAGAGGCAGTTTGGGCCTTGAGGCTGTTGGTTCGTTGTCAATCAGTGAACAGTTATTAAGTTCCTACTAAGGCCAGGCCCTGTTCTAAATTGCTGAGAATACAAAGAAAGGAAAAAGAATAGTTCTCGTGAGTGTATGTTCTAATGGAGGCAACATAAAATGACTAGGTATGTACCAGATCTATACAGAGTAGAGGAAGGATAATTTGAAAGGAGAAGCTTTAGAAGTGGTGGGGCGTGAGAAAGGCTTCCTCTAGAAAGATGGGCTTTGAAGGAAACCAGGGAAATAGAGGCAGAGGTGAGGGCACAGGGGCATTCCAGATATGGGGGATGTGAGTGGCTTGTGGGAGGGTATGGAGGGGAATATAGGAAATATGGGAAACAGACAGGTTAAAGAGGCCCCTATATGGTATTGTAGATGGAGCCCTGGATCTGGAGTCAGAAAGACTTGAGTTCAAATCATGCCTCAGTTACTTACTAGCTATGTGGTTTTCTTTTTGTTTTTTTTTTTTTTTGAGGGGGGACGGCAGGGCAATTGGGGTTAAGTGACTCGTCCAAGGTCACGTAGCTAGTAAGTGTGTCAAGTGTCTGAGGCCGGATTTGAACTCAGGTCCTCCTTACTCCAGGACCGGTGCTGTACTCACTGCGCCACCCAGCTGCCCCAACTTACTAGCTATGTGACTGGGCGAGTCACTTAACTTTTGTTTGCCTCAGTTTCCCCATCTATATAATGCGGATACCCCTGGATTATTTTGAGGCTGAAAGAGATATTTGTAAGGAACTTTGCAGATCTTAAGGTGCTAGTTATCATTATCAAATGCCCAACAGAGGAGTTTTTATTGGATTCTGGCAGTAGTAGGAGCCCCTAGAGCTCCTTAGTAAGAGGAGAGAGAGGTGTGTGTGTAACTGAATAGGGGATGGACTGGAATGGGAGAGACTTGAGGCAAGAATCCCATTTAGGAGGCTGTTGCAATAGACCAAGTGAGAGGTGTTGAAGGCCTGAACCAAGATGGTGGCTGTGAGTGGAGAGAAGGGGAGGTGAATGAGAGATGATTTGAAAGTAGAAATAGCATTTAACAATGCATCAGCCATGTGGGGTGAGTGAGAGTGAGGTTTGGGGCCTGGGTGACTGGATTCTTCTACAATAATAGGGAAATTGGGAAGAGGGAAGGGTTTTGGGTAGAAGGTAGTGAGTTCAACTTTTGCACGTGTTGTTGAGATGAATATGGGCTATCCAGTTCAAGATGCAATGACTGTAGCTAAGGAAAGAGATTAGTGCTGTCTAGAGCAAGGAGCAGCTCTTGAGGTCCCCAAGTAAGATGAGTGAAAAGAGAAGGGGGTCCAGGACAGAATTTTTGGGGACACTCACAGAGGACACGTCTTTGATTAAGAATCAGCAATGGAGACTGAGAAGGTAAGAGGAGAACCAGGAGAAAGTACATAGAGAACATGTTCATTGATGTGAAAATGTAGAGGGGAGAGAGTATTTAAGGGAGAGGGTGAGGTTTTCAGGACACCTCCCCCCCCCCCCCCCCCCCCCTCCCCGCCTTTCCTGGTTCTCTTCCTATCTCTCTGTTTCTTCTCTGTCTCCTTTGCTGAATTCTCATCCAGGCCATACCCACTAACACTGGATGTCTCACAAGGCTCTGTCCTGGTTCCTCTTCTCTTCTTCCTGTATATTACTACATTAGCTCCCATGGATTTAATGACCATCTCTATGCTGAAGATTCTCAAATCTACCTATCCTGCCCCAAACTTTCCTCTGTCCTCTAGTCTCACATCCCCAGCTGCTTTTCAGACATCTCGAACTGGATGTCTGGTAGATGTCTTCATTTCAGCTTCTTGAAAACAGAACTCATTATCTTTTCCCCTCAACCCTTCCCCTTTCCTACCATCTCTATTACTGTAGAGGGCAAGACCGTTCCCAGTCCCCCTGGCTTCCAACCTAGATGTCATCCTGAACTCCTCATTATCTCTCACTGCCACCGCACCCCCCCCATCCAAGCACCTTTGCAGCATCTCCTGAATGTGCCCCCTTTTCTCTGTGCTGCCATCCCCTGGTGCAGAACTTCATCCCCTCTTGCAGACTTTCATCCCCTCTTGCCTGGACTACTGCAGTAGCTGCTGGGGGCGGGGGTGGGGTGGGGGGTGGGGTCTGCCCACCTCAAGTCTCTCCCAACTCCAGTCCATCTTCCATTCAGCCACCGAAGTGATTTTCCTAAAGTGCAAGTCGAACCATCCCATCCATCCACCCCACTTAGTGAACTCCAGGGGCTTCTTATCACCTGCAGGATCAAATACAGAATCCTCTGTTTAGCATTTAAAGCCCTTCCTAATGGAACCACCTTCTACTTTACACTTTACTCTCTGACATGTACTCTTTGAACGAGGCACACTGGCCTCCTGGCGGTGTCTCGAACAAGACCCTGCATCCCTTGGCCCTGGGCATTTTCTCTGTCTGTCCCTCATGCCTAGAATACTCTTCCTTCTCTGCTTCAGCCACTCACCTCCCTGGCTTCCTTTAAGTCCCAACTCAAATCCCAGCTTTTACTGGAAGCCTCTGCAACCCCTTCTAATTGTAGTGCCTTCCCTCTGTTAATTATTTCCCATTTATCCCATTTATTTATTATATGGCTTACTTTGTACATATTTACATGTGGTCTTCCCCATTAGATTGTAAGCTTCTTGAAGGCAGGAATTGCCTTTGCCTCTTTTGTATCCCTGGTGCTTAGCACAGTGCCTGGTACATAGTAGGTACTTGGTAAATGTTAATCGATTAAGTGATTTATTGATGTCAGATGTTACAGGAAGATAAAAGAAATTCAAGATGGAGAAAAGGCTGTTACATTTGGTAATTAAGAGATTGTTGGTAACTTTGGAAAGGACAATTTCATTTGATTGATGAAATGGGAAGGCAGACTGCCTGGGGTTTAGAGTTGAGTGAGAAGAGGGGGTGGAGGCACTGATTACTTTTTAAAAAATGAACACCAATTTCTCTCTCTTCCATCCTTCTCCTCTGCCCCTCCCCCCCCCCCCACCCCTGGGCATTGGGAGGAAGCAACAACAAAAACAAAACCCTTGTAAGAAATACACAGTCAAGAAGATTCCCACATTGGCCATGTCAAAAATTCTGTCTCATTCTGCACCGAGTCCATCAGGAGGTGGGTGGCAGATTTCATCATCAGTCTGTGAAATCATGGTTGGTCATTGTGTTAGTCAGAGATCTTGAGTCTCTCAAAGCTATTTGCTTTTACAGGGTTGTTATTATATAAACTGTGTTCCTTCTGTCCACCCACTTCACTCTGTATCGCTTCACACAAGTCTTCCCGAATTTCACTGAAACTTGTGTGGATGGATGGTTTTCTTAGGGAGTTTAGTCATGAAGGGAACGAGAAACATGGCCCAGTAGGTAGAAGGAGTGTTTTAATCAAGTGAGGGATTTGGAGGATGGGAGAGAGCTTGTCCTGCTTGTGGGCCTCCGGGAGGCAGCTGGTAGATTGGGAGAGAGTGATCATAAGAAACAGAGTGGAGATAGGAGTGGCGGCACTTGGCCGGAGAAATCAAGGCAGGATTGGTTCAAGGACAGATGTCAAGGAGTCTGCCTTGGCCATAGAAGGACCACCTTTTGTCTGAGAACAAAGGAAGAGATAGTAGGGGTAGAAGTGCAAGTATGTGAGAGGAGGAGAGGAGAGGGGCAGGCTCTCTGGGGAAGGGTACCTCAGCTAGGACGGTAGGGGAAGAAGATGCTGTGGGAGGCTAGAGGAGAGATGGATAGGTTTGGAAAGCTGCTGTGGAGAATGGGCTAGCAAATCAGTTTGGTAGGAATAGAATGTTTGCTTTGCTAGAGTGAGGGCCCAGTTGAAGTCAGATTACATAAATTTTTGGAGGGCCCAGTCAGCAGTTTTGTGATTTCCTTTATCTTCTTTAAGGAATCAAGAAGTCAGTGGTGCCTAAGTCCAGTGTTGGGTCTTGGCCAGGTGTGACTGGCAGTAGGACAAGGGTGGAGTGAATCCTGGATGGAATAGAGTGTGGAGCTGAGTCGGCCAACCATGGGGTCAAGAGAGGGAATGGCAGGAGAGTGGCCAGTGCAGGATCAATAGTGAAGGAAAGAACAGAGGGCTGGACTGATTGACCTCATGGTGTTGTAAGGCAAGAAAAAAGTGGAATGAAAAATGATCCTTATCAGATACGAGAATTTTAGACTTCATGAACATGGAAATAGAACACTGTGGGTGATGGTAAAGTGAAGGATGTGACCATCTTTGTAGCTGGGGTGGAATGGAGGAGTTGGTTGTGGGAGAAGTTAGGGCATTTGAGGGAGTCCCCAAATAGTAGGGCAGGAGATGGAGAGAAGATGGAGACTATGAACCAGGCAGTAAAGTCATTGAGGAAGGAAGGTGAGCCAAAGGGGTGTGATTTGGGTGATGAATTGCATGAACCTCAAAGGAGGAGAAGATGATTCGTGAAGCTGGGCAAGGGTCTGGAAGGAATATTTTGACTCCTCTACTGCAGTCTGTGAGTCAGGGGGTGTGAGATAAAGTACAGCCAGGACAGAGAAGTCCCTGTATTTGCTGTCTCACAGTTAATACTCCAGTAATTTCACAATGCCTAGTAAACGTCTGGGCTTTTTTCTTGCTGTCTTTACTCACTCATTTGATAGTTTCATGGATGTTTGATCAGAATGCATGAGTGCCATGGCTCTGTGAACATCAGCAATGATGGCTCGCATCTCTGTTCAGAAGCATCAGTCATAACGTACAGGGAAGTAAAACTGACATTTTAGCATTTTTCCATTAACAGCTTGGTTGAAAATCCTTAAGGAAATAAGTACATACTCCATTCACTTGTGTGTTTGCAGAAAACATTGTGTCACAAAAGTGGGAATCATTGGTTCCTTCTCAATAACATGAAGCTTTGTTCCTTTTTTATGTTTTGGTTTATGATATGTATTCCACCATTAGAGGCAGAGGAGAGAAGCCAACCTAATTTCCAGAGCTGTGTGTGAATGTCTAGTAATGTGCAAAGTCACATTAATTTCAAGGACATTGGAAACAGGAATGTCAAATCAGTATTTGTTTAGCCGAGTAAGACCAATAGCAGTGAAAGAAAGAACTTAATTCTAGCATCTACTAGGATAGAAGTATTGCGAAACTTTTTTAAAGAAAGAAAATGTAGGTGTCATTTTTAGACTCATAATTTTCTGATGTGAGATAAACTTGATTTATTTCCAAATGTATGGTAGATGTCCTTCAAAATAAGATTTGTGCCATCTCCATTCAGATGCTTTGTCTAAAGACTTGTACACACGTAGAGCTGTGTGTTGTACCTCATTTTGCAAGACCAGGCCCACAAACTAAAGCATTTATTAACTACTTAGGTGTGAAGCTTTGTGCTAAGCGATGGGATATGAAGACAAAAGCAAAACTTTCAAAAAAATTCGATAATTTTTATTGATATCTCTTGTTTTTATATCACCTGAATATCCTCTTGCATCTCCCCCACTCCCGGAGAATCATCCTTTATAAGAAAGAAAGAATAACAAAAAGAGGAAGAAGGAAAAAAAATATTTCCCCAAACTAACCGACATGTCCTCAAAGGCAGCCACGGCCTCCTGTCTTTGAGTTCTTGGCTGCCACAAAAAGTGCTTCTGTCTATTGTTAGATGTTTATAAGGGCCTTTCTTTTTGTCATTGATCTCCTTGGTTTATATCCCTAACAGTGAAATCTCCGGATGAAAGTATATGGACGCTTGGGGCACTTTTACTTTTCTTCTGCAGTTCCAGTGGTTGGATGACTTTGCAGCTGCAGTAGTGATGCATCCATGTGCCTGTCTTTCCACAGCCCCTCCCAAATGAACTGTTCCCATGTTTATGTCATCTTTGTCACTTTGCTGGCTGTGAGGTGAAGCCTCAAGGTTGTTTTCATCTGCACTTCTCATATTATTAGTGAGTCAGAACAGAGGTGTCAAACACATGGTGCGTGATACTCCCCAGTGCAGCCCAAAGCAGATTAACGTGTAATTGGGAAACATTTAACAAAATAAGCAACAATATAACAAAAGAAAGCTAATATGAATATCATTTCCTAAGTCAATGTGTAGCCCACAAGGGATCCTTATTGATGGCCTGGTGACCCCTGTTTCTATTTGATTTTGACATGGCTTTAGAAAGTTCTTTCATATGGTTGTTAATAGTTTGCATTTCTTCTTTTGTGAACTGCATATTTATATCCTTTGACCAGTTATCTTTTGGAGGATGGCTTTCACTCATGTGTGTCTGTTCAGTCGCTCTATCAAAGATATTTGACACAAAGATTGATCCAGCTGAACATTCCCCTTTTTATCCTTCCTTGTTTTATTAATATGGTTATGCAAAGGCTTTTCAATTTCATGTACTCAAAATTACCCTATTTTATCTTTTGTAATCACCTCTCTCCTTCATTTGGTTAAGAATTCACTCTTTACCCATGGGTGCGAAAGGTCTGTCATCTATTTGTCCTCTGATTTTTTATGGTGTGATTTGTAACATTCAGGTTATGAATCCATTTTAAACTGGGTGTGGAATATGTTGTAAGATTCAGGTTAGGAGCTTAGTATCTAGTGGGGGAGATAACAAATACCCATATGAGTTTACACGGAATATGTACAAAATATGTAATACAAGGTCATTTTGGGAGGAAGGATTCTAGCTGCTGGGAGCATTAGCAAAAGCTTCCTGAGGAAAGAGGCATTGAGCTGAGTCTTGGAGAAAGAGAGAATATGGCGGGCCCAAGGACGGCCACTGCCAAGGTGTGGACATGGGTATAGAACAGGGGGTATAAAGGCCAGTGTGGCCGAAACACGGAATGTAAGCTTGAGTGTGAGAAGATTGGAAAGGAAGGAGGAGCCAGGTTCAGCAGAGATTGAAATGTCAATGAAAGAAGTCTGAGAGGTAGTAGGGAGCCACTGTCATTTGTTGGGGGAGAGGAGGATGTGACATGATTAGATGCTTCAGGAAAATCACTTTGGCAGCTGAGGCTTGAGATAGGGATGGTTATAAAAGATTATTTGAAAAATGAATTTTTCTGGGTTTTTAGAAATGCATTGCATGTTGTTTTTCAAACGTTCCCAGTCTGATAGAAAACGAGTATCATGGATCTTTTTTGGAATCATGGTGCCTGGGAAATTTCCCTTTCTCCTTGTATGTAATAGCAGTCTGTTGTTTGCCCGCTTTTCTAAAACCCCACTTTTTAAGCAGACTGTGGAACATAACCCATCCTTTTTCAAAGTATTAGGAACTTTACACTGAATGTATTAGTCAGTTTATGGTTTACAAGTGGTACCATGGAGCTGTGTTGAGGCTTTGCCTGTGTCCAAGGGCCCAAGGGAGATATGGAACCTCCCGGATGTTTGGCAGCCTCTGCTTCAGGGAGTGGTTTCCTAGAATCTGAACTTATCTGAGATTCATTCTCCAATTTTTAACGAATTTGGATTGCTTCAGAATAATTGAAGAATTTCAATCCAGGATAAGGTTTAATGGTGTAATCACATGTCATTTTTTTCTTTGCTCTCTTTTACTTAAGAGCTTTGTAAGATGAATAAGCACTGTAGAAAAATGTGGTACAAAAAATGACCAAAGGAGATCTCCTGAATGTATCTGATGCTAACAGAAAGTATTTGGTATTTGCTTGGTAGATTTGATGCTATTTATTCCCTGCAGTTTGTAATTCTTTTCCTTTCCAACAGGGGCATAAGAAAATGGTGGCAGACCCTTCCTCCCAACAAGAAAGAGCTATTTAAAGAAAGTATGAAGAAGAATAAATGGAGATTATTCCTGGGCTTGAGTAGTTTGGGAGTGTTATTTGTTATCTTTTATTTTTCTCATCTGGAGGAGAGTCCAGTCACAGGACGGAAAAAGTTACTGGTGTTGGGGAAGGAGCAATTCACAATGATATCGCAAATGGAATACGATTCAGTAAGTAGTAAAAATAGTGAAAATCCTCTTTTTAGAACATCCCTGATGTAGCCTTTTGTTTAAAGCACGTTAGGAAGGGCTGTGTGAGAGGTGGGTCGGCATGGAATTTGCAGGCCTGGGCTGGGGCCTCATTGCTTGTGTTTGCCAGTACTGAGCCTGCATTTCCATCCTCCCAAGCAGTTATGGAATAAAATATATTGATTTCTCTGTTTATGTTGGGAAAAAATGATCCTGGTTTTTAGAAACCTTAGTTCTCTGGGTGGTGTCATTGTATCCTAGGGAGCTGAACTTACAAAGAGTTAAAACTTTCTTAGCTGTACATTAAAGGTGGGTAAGGTTGATGCAAACAAGCATTACCCATTGCTCAGTGGGAACATATTTTACGAAAGAGGCTTGTGTCCCTAGAGAAGTGGAAGCTTCCATACTGTGTTTAGCGAAGTTTGTCTTGAGTCACTTCCCTGAAACTTTGGGACCATGTACTGTGTGCATGGCCTCGCTTGGTGCTGCTGTGGTTCACAGAGGTAAATGGGACCCATCCCTCTTGCTGTCAGTGATGACAGTTTGTTGAAAGGTCTTCAGGGTTTTAGTCATGGTTTAATCAGAGGCTATTTAACGGACAAACAAGGAGAACGGGAGCACATATTGATGAAGCACTTTAAGATGTGCCAGGCCCTTTCCATCCATTGATTTGTTTGATCCTCAGAACAGTCCATCACAGCTGATGAAACCCCAGCCCTCCCAGAGTTACTCAGCTAGTAAATACTTGGGTGAATTCTCCCCACTCCCAGTCCAGCTCTGCCTTAGGGCCAGGAGCTCTCCGAGGTCCTTTGCTGCTTCTCTGGAGGTAGGCCCCTCATCTCTAGGATTTCCCCTGTGCTGGTGTTCTCATATCATACTCATATGTGTTATCAGGTCACTTTGTAGTCTACGTAGACTTATTCCCACTGGAGTCTAAGTTCTTGAGGTTAGGAGTTGTTTCACTTTTATATTTTGTATTCCCAGTGCTAGTACTGTTCTCTTGGACATTGTAGGTAATTAGTAAATGTTGGTTGAATTGGATTCAGTTTTGTGAATTTGGACTAAGAGGGGCCTGTGTTAGAATGATGTGGCATTTGCTTTTCTTACCTCTAAGAAGCCTAAAATAAAGTCTCGGGTGAGGAGCTCCCATTAAAGATCCATCCTGGTGTGAAAAGAAAAGAGACTCGGGTTCACTTGTGGCTTCTGACATTTGCTGGCTACGTGACCTTGGGCACCTCACTCCATCTCTATGAACTGGCTTTGTCATTGGTAGAATAATCATGCCTATAGTATGGTGTCATAGGCATATGTTACTACTACCATGTGTAGAAGATCAGAAAAGCCCAGAAAACATTTTAGTCAGCTGACACTTCACTTATTTGCCAAGCAGAGAAAGATGGAGGTCAAAGGTAACACTGGTTTTGAATATAAACTTGTTAGTAAAATTTTACAATGGATGAAAAATTATAACCAGTATTTTTCATAAAGCAAGGAAGTGCAATAGAAGGTAAAACCAGATTAGAAAAAAGTTTGGCAAGAAATCCAAAAAAGCAAAATCATCTCAGGACAGTTAATGATATTTGTGGAAGGAAGACAATAAACAGAAGAAAAATGGAAAAGATGTGTAAAGTTACTGTGACAAAATATTTCCACCCTCAAAGACAGTGGAATTATCATCATGCTTGGACCCTAAAATTACAGTCCTGTTCATACCTATAGGGAACAAAGACAAGAAATGTAGCTCGATTGCACCAAGTGTGCATAGGGTATATCTGGACCAAAAATCCAAATACAAAGGAGATCCCCCAGGGGGATCAGGGTATGCTTTGTGTAGGAGCTAGACCCTGAGGTGAGCCTTGCAGGAAGATAGGCATTCTGGGAGGAGGAAGTGAGGAAGGAGTGTATTCCAGGCCTAGAGGACCTGTCATAGGTGGAGACAGGACATGGAATGTCACAGAGGGACTAGCAAATAGGCCAATCAGGCTGAAACCTAGGAGAGTCATGTGCCCAAAGCCTGGAAGGTCAGCTGGAGCCGTCTGTTAGAGCCAGGTTGTGAAGGGTTTTAGAAGAGGCACGAAGGAGTTCTTGCTGATTCTTGAGTAGGTGAGTGACATGATTAGGCCTGGCAGCAGCCAGCTGTGTAGAGCTGTTCTCTGAGGGGCCACCTGGCTGCATTTGGAGAAGCTCTTTGCCAGAAGGTTGGCTCCAAGAGACTGATTTTTTCCATCATAGCGGCTCGTGGAGATGGTCTATGAAATCATAAGAAAGACTTTGTTGTCTGAAAACCAGGCAGACTAAGTAAGTTTGGAAGATTATTACAAAGTTGTCTATTGACTAATGAATTATCTTGTCCATAGCAGCAGCTCAGAAACCCCGAGGCCTAGCATGGCTGCCGTCTTGACTTCAGGGAATCTGATGAAATCATGGCCACTTGAAGGAGGAGGTGTAGATGAGGAAAGGCTGGTTAACACAAGCTATTCCACAGTCATTTGTAACATTTAAATTCATGTTTAGTACATTAATTTATGTATAATTAAATAGTTACATACTAAATAAGGAACATTCAGACCATTGCTAACTACCAATCAAATGGTATTATGAATGATACAGTATTGACTGGTTTCTGGACTGAAAGTAGTTTTTGAATGTATTTCAGCTGATGCTGCCTTATATTCTAATGTTTTTCTCACAGTGAAATTTCTTTAACGGTGTCCCAAGGACTGATTAGAGAAAACAAACATGACTGCCTGTGAGAGAACATTATCATAAAGTTATAAGGTGCTAACATTATATTTAGTGCTAGAGAGCTTTTCTCCCAGTAATAGTAATTTCATTTGAACACCTCCTTCAAACTAGGTTAATATAATTGCCTTATTTATTCTGTGTTTTAACATGTGTCATACCCTGAGATAAGTTGTTACAAGTAACTGTACATTATTTTTAATAGGCTTCCTTTATTTCATTCCAGAATATTTGTGAAATAAAACATATTCATTATTAAGAAAGAAGCCCCCAAACAAACCATAAAGTTTACCCAGGTTTGAAATAGTTACCATTATTTTTTTGTGGGGGGAAGAACCAGGTTCAAAATATTATATGACTATGCCAAGATTACTTTTTAAAAAAATTAAACCACCCATTTAAAAGTGTGACATGTTAGAGGAAAAATTTGAAAATATATGCATATGAAAGGAAAATTCAATTTTTTCTTAAGTAGATGAAATTATCTGCCCCAAGTATTCTGAATTCTATCAAAGTAAACTCTTATCCAGCTTTGTGGAAGAAAGGGAGTGTTTTTAATCATGGTGATACTTCATCAGTAACCTGGGGAGAAAATGGCACATCTATTAATACTGAAATTTCAATAATCTTCCGTCAGTGTGTGTGAATAAAACTTTAAATTAATGATACATTTAGGGATCCCTCTTCTCCTCCCCAAACCCGGTTAGGTTCAGTATATTTTCAGTCCACTGAGCCATAAAAGTAATTATCTTCTGTGTTTCACTTTTCTCCATGATACTCATTTTTCTCCTGATGACAAAATGTTTTCTCCATACAAAGTTTCATTTCGTACATTATTTTACAGTTAGCAGAATAAAAAACCATTTAAATGTGTTTCTTGTTTTCATATGCATAAATAAAAAAGATGAATTTCATTTTAATTTAAAATGATTCAGATAAAAAATCTTAATCATTAACAGTTGTTCAAGATAATGAAGTATATTAATTTCACATGAATAATTCAAATTTCAAAAGTTTAGAACTGTGCTTTAATATATGTAGATCTTTGCATATATCTTTAAAATACAGAATTAAAATATTGAACTGTTGGCAGCAGGATCTTTTCCCACAAAACATTTTGAACCGTTTGCAGCATTAAAATTGTCTAAAATTACAACTCCTTTTCTTTGTTAATCATGTAGTGGATGGAAGAATTCAAAAATGACCTGCTGACTGAGAAAGATCCCAGGTACCTGGCTGTGAAAGAGGTTTTGCAGCATCTGGTGGACAGCAACAGAGACATCCCGGGCATCTCAGAGTTCAAGTGGATTATTCACGTGGTGGACAGGCCCAGTGTCAATGCCTTTGTTCTTCCCGTAAGTACGTTTCCTCCAGTTAGAGTTCAGTGTTCCGTTGGTGAGCTCTGTTTTCTCTTTCTCAGTTTTCAGCTTACAGTCCGGTTGTTTTTTCTTTTGTGTGTGTGCAGTATGGGCAGGTGTTTGTTTTCACTGGGCTCCTCGAGGCGGTCACTGATGTTCACCAGTTGACTTTCCTTTTGGGCCATGAGATCGCTCACGCGGTGCTGGGACATGCTGTAAGTACTTCACAATTAGCATTCAGTTGTTAGAATGTTCGTCGTCGTCACAAATTAATTGCCTTGAAAGTGTAGAATGTTTTAATGCTAATTTTTTTCATGGAGAGAATAGTAAAACAGAACAAGTTCTATGACACCATCTAAGAAATTGCAGCAAGAGAAGACCGTGCGGGATGGTGGATGGAGCGCCAGGGTTCGTGTCAGGATTCTGGGCTCTCTTTGGCCACTTACCAGCTGGACGTGTCACTTCACCTCCCTGGTCCTGTTGCCTCCTCTGTAAAAGGACGTGGTTGGGCTTGATTATTTCTAAGGTCCCTTCTCCCTCCTTAAGTTCTACAAATGTTGGAACATGGTGAAGAAGTTGACAGTTATTTGATGTCATCATTTCTAACTTTGAATTCTTAGTACTTCACACGATAGTAATATTTCAGAGGTGTAAGGGACCTGGAAGGCCATTTAGTGCAACCCATCCCCATTCTCCCTAAAGACATGCCCCTTGACAAGTGAGTGTTGTCTTTGCCAGAAGGCTTCTGAGGAGGGAGATCTGCCATCTCTTATGGCAGTCCTCTTCACTTTGGGACAGCTCTTATCATCAGAATTGTTGGAGACTTTCTCCTGACATCAGGCCTCAGTTTCCCTTTTTGCAGATGCAGCTCATTGCTCAGTAAAATTAATCCATGTCTTGAAAACATCTGATGATAGAGGAAATGTTGCTCCTCCTTCTACCCTCTGGCCCATGCTGGTGTACAGGCAGTTAGACTCTGGGATGAAAGCCAAGGGAGAAGCTGATGAGGAGAGAAACCACTGTCCCAAAGTCCATCCCCTACATGTAGGCAAGCCTCCTCTGCACCCCAGAGCTGGCTTTGGATGGCTACACTGCCACAGTTGGTCTTTTTTCTAGAGAAGCTTTTGGATTCCTACTCAAAGGGAGTGTTTGATAATAAGAGAATCCATCTATTGAACCAGGAAGAGACAAGTGGCAGCAAGTTCATGAAGAGCTGACACATTCCACTTATTTGGGGAGTCTCCATTTCCATCATTTCCTTGAGGGCACACCCTGACCTGGGCCATCACTTGTTGCTTTGGCTCAGACAGTGCATTTTGAACTTTTTTTTGTGCATCCAGATGTTAATGCTGCTAATGTTTTCTCTGTGTCCTGCTTGGGGGATGGCAGAATGACCTTTTCTCTGATGCCAAGTAGGAAAGGAAGGCTGTGGGGGAATTCCAGTGCCCCCAGATGGCCGGGGATCTGCTTCAGGCCGTGCAGGCATCAGTACCGGAGCCATGCTGAGAACCCTTGCTCCAAGTACTGTGCTTTTTTTCCCCATGAAGACGGCTTCTATTTTTCATCTTCATACATTTGTTTTCATTATGTTTTACCTAGATTAAGAGAAAACAGCAGTAGTGGAAAAGCAGAGTATCCTTTCTTTATAATTTTTTTACATAGCTTTTCCAACCTTGGTTCAGTTGAGTACCTCTCTCTCCTAGGTGCTCTTCTCACTGACCTCAGGAGCCTGCCTGGTGTGCAGATACTGTAGCCACGGTAGTCTTAAACTGAAATGACTCCCCAAATCTCTGTCGGAGGGAGCCCCAGGTGCCACAGAGTCCAAGCTGTGCTCACACTGCAGCGCACATGACAAGCAGCCGACCCCTTCCTTCAAGGCTGTCCCTGACGCTCTTTAGCAGAGCTTAGGAGCTGGAAGTTCTTCCTTCTGTCCGTCCCCTAGATTAACCTCAGTTTCCATTCCCATCATAGAGTTTAAAGGAAGGTGGTCAAAGCTATTTACAAAGCTGAAGGAACTGCCTTTCCTTTCTTCCTCTAACTTTTTACCAAACTTAGGATCCAGTTTTCTTGAAGCCTCCCGGATAAAGCCTTCTATGAGGCGGTACATTTGGATTCCTTGGTGTCATTATTCAAGGCTGTGGAGCCTATGTTGCCTGGTCTATTATCACTGCTTCATAACAGCTCAATCAGTCTTGGTCATCCATCACTTAGGAAGCGCTTTGATATACACTACATCTGCTGTCTGGCATTGCATCCCATGCCTCACACTGAGTGCACCGTCTTGATCTCTGCCGTGGTGCATCAGTAAAGAAATGAGTGATTTCGATCATTGGATGAGATGCCAGACAGCAGATAACAGCTTCGAAGACTGAAAACATGAACGTTTCTTTTGCACATCTTAAATGTTGCCAATGCTTTAAAGTTTTTCTTGTTGATACCCAGTTGCTAACTTAATAATAATGATGATGATGCTAGCCTACATTTACAGAGTACTTTAAGACCTGCCAAGTGCTTTGTGTATGTCGTCTCCTTTGATTCTCCCTGGTGTCCTGGCAGGTAATGCTCTTAGTCTCATCTGACATGCGTGGTACCTGGGTTTCACCGAGATAAAGGGACTTGCCCAGGGTCACATGGCTAGTAAGTGTCTGAAGCAGGATTTGAATTCAGGTCTTCGTGGCTGCAAGCCCAGCATTCTGTCTACTGTGTCACACTGACTCTCTCCTCCCTCCTCACCTTTTTGTTTTTTATTACTTTAGTTAAAGCAATTACCTAGTTCTACGTAATGCATGCCTACATTTGTGTTCAAACATACTTCTGTATTTAGCAAGAGTTCTTCGGACTTCTTTGGCTAAGGTTCTGAAAGTCTGATCATGGGAGGGGTGATCCTGGATCTCAAAGACCATATATGTCAGCAGACCAGAAAGGTGTCATTTATGGGTCCAGCAGCAAGGTGTTTGCAGTCCAAGAAGCGTCTTGGTGAAGTATGTGAGGCTGATTACCCAGCCATGCCACTCACAATGGTTACAAAGAGAGGGTGAGAGCAGTTAGCAGCCCGGCCTGTCTCCATGTCCTGGGAAGTCAGGAGGGGCTGCTGAGGAGGCAGCTCAGGTCTCCGGACTGTTTTAGCCGTGCTGTGACTAATGAGATCGTCACTGAATCCTCAACAATAGCTGTTATTGGGAGACCTGTGCCCTCTGCAGCAGGGCAGAAAATGAGCATCTTGGCAATTGGAACTCAGGCTTACCCTTCAATTCACAAAGGTCACTGATATTCAAGTAAAACATTTTGCAGTAATTTCTGTTATAAGCAAATGATTGAACTTCATTCTCCGGTGTGAAATCGAAGACTGAAATTAAGGCACACTTTGAGAAATATAAATGTATTTTCCATTTCTCAATAACTGTAGACAAGACCAAAAAGCTTAATTTAAGCAAATGAATACCTTTGGAAGTAGAAATATAAACCTAAGCATGAAGTTGCTAATTGCTCTCTCCCACATCAGATATTAGCTAGTATTTGGTATGTAGTAGAAATGTATGTACATAAGCACACATCATTTTATGGCATGTATAGGCATTATGATCTCTGTGGTATAAAATTTTTATTCTAATTTCCTATAATAACCAAAAACCTTTTGGGTTAAAATATATTTTCTCCCTTCAAATATCTAACTTTTATGTAAGATTTGTTAAAATTGGCCATCTTGAAATTGGATAGATGCTGGCCATGTTCCCATTATGGGAATCTAAGCTCAATTTGCCCACGTGTCCATGTGTGAGATGGGGATATAGAGGAAGGAAAAGCCCCAGAAAGGCCAAAAGCCTTGTCTCCATCTCATCTGTCGCCCTTTGTCCTTGAGCCTTGGCTGAGGAGGGCTGCTTTTTGGTGGCCACTTAGGACACAATAGAAACATGTCTGCCGGCACGATGTTATATTGTATTAGTGTAATCATTTTGTTGTTTTGATTGTTCTCAGGCAGAGAAGGCCAGTCTGGTTCACTTGTGGGATTTTCTAGGTCTGATTTTCCTCGTGATGATTTGGGCCGTCTGTCCTCGAGATAGTTTGGCAGTTTTGGGACAGTGGATCCAGTCTAAGCTGAAAGAGGTAAGAGTGGGGGCCAGTGACTAGAACCAGAGAGTACCTTGTGGTATGGCATTGATTGGCATTTTACTGTAGATAAATGGAACCCTGATACTGTTTTACATTTTGTCATTAGGAAATATGGGCTTTCCTATTAAACATCATAGATTTAGAGCTGGAAGGAACCTTGGAGGTGATCTAACTTAACACCCTCATTTTACAGATAAAGAAACTGAGACTCAGATTAGCCCAGAGTCTCACAAGTTGTTAAGTATGGGATGTGAATCCAGGTGTTCTGCCTAAATTAAGTGTTCTTTTTCTCTTGGCCATAAATTTGTATCTTATCCTAGAGGCAAAGAATTGGAGGTTACCCCAGATTCTTGGGGGCTGTGTCAGTGGGGCTCAGTCTTGGTGTGGCCCACACCAAGGTGGTAGATTTCAATTACAGGCCCAGTGACCAACTCTGTGTCCAGGATCTGACCAGCCCAGTGAAGTATGGAGACTTCCCCACCTGTTTAGCTCCAGAGAGATAAGCCTGTCAGCTACATGACCTTGGATACCAAAGAAGGGCTACAATTTTCTGCAAAAGCCCAGTAGACATTTGGGCCTGGCATTGCTGTTTCTCTGAGCTTCTGGAATCCCAGAATCTTGGTCGTGAAGCATCTCAGAGGACCCACCCAGTGAGTGGTTTTGCCGCTTCCCTTTAAGTCCTCCAGTAATTAGGCCCATCCTCAGATAGCCTAGTCCACGTTGGTAGTTTTGATTCTCCCTCTATGTGATTTCCCATGGTTCCTTGCTCTGCCTTTGGGGGTCAAGCAGAATAATTTGACTTCCACAAAATGGTTATTCATTATAGCCATTGGGGATGGAAGAGTTTAGGACAGGGGTCCTTAGTGCTTTTTGTATCTTGGACCCCTTGGGCAGTCATCTCTGGGAAGCCTGTGGCCCCCTTCTCAGATTCTTGTTCCACAGTGCTGGCACATATTAGGTTCCATATAAAGTCTAGGTATTGTTCTTCTTCCTCTTAAATGAATAAAATAAAATACATAGGATTACAAAGGCAACCAATTATATTTAAGTAATTTTTAAAATATTTTATAAAAGCAGTTTACGAATCCCGGGTTATAAACTCTTGGTTTGAACTTGCAGGGGTGAGGAACCTGCGGCCTTGAGACCACATGTGACCCTCTAAATCCTCAAGTGCAGCTATCAGAGGGCCACATGTGGCCTCGAGGCCGCAGGTTCCCCACCTTGGAGCATGGTTTGGTAACTCTGGGTTTGAGTGAGGCGGAGGTGATTTTTATGGCCCCTTCGTTGGGTTTGTGAAGGGGGCCCATCCAGACCCATCCTTGTCTAGGGCCTCTGCTTCCTTTGGCCTTTTTGTTTTCCTCTCACACTCCCTGCCCTAGCCCCTCAGTCTGCTCAGCAAACACCCACCTATCTAGTCTGTGCCCCAAATGAACTACAAAGGTGTATTACTTGATAAAGGTGACTCTTCCAGGGGATGTTTCCATTTTAATCCAACATGGAAGCTTTCAGTCCTTAGAAGACCGTGGTCAGGCTGAAGCTGCCCCTGGTCCTGCCCAGCCATTGTATGAATGTGCACTCCCCACGCCGCTTTGTAAAGGGGCTGGACCTCAGGCTGGGGCTTAGGAAGGAGGCTGTGGCTCGACATTGACCTTTTCTTGTTCCTTTTTTCGTGTATAATAGTGATCACGCAGCATCTTCCATTGAGGAGCTGCCATTGTGGTTCCTGAGCTGCCATATGTAGTTCTTTCAGTTCCGGGAGTGCCTAACTGCTTGATTAGCTGTGATTAATTATTTTATTTCACATTTCTCTCCAAATATTTCCCCTTGTCCTGGGAGATTTGACTATTTAGGCACAATCTGTTATTTGTTTATTTAATGATTTGTGGAACACCCATCCGAGTGCCATCTGGGTGCTGTTCCAAATCTAAGTCATAAACCACAATGAGATAAACTGATAACGAAATTGAGCAACAAGGATCTTTATACAGTCATGTTATGTTAGCGGCACTTCGTTCATAATTACTGAAAGTTCTTAAAGGGAAAAAAAGAACAGCCTTTGGTTGAGTCGTAGGACCTGATCTCTGGAGTGGTTTGATTTGGCCTTTTCCCCCACAATATAGTGAGGGCTTTTCCTGTGTTCTTTTTTTTATAAATTTATTTTTTATTTTTATTTTACAACACTCAGTTCCACAAGTTTTTGGGTTCCAAATTTTCTCTCCCTCCCTCTCCTCCCCCCTCGCCCCCGAGATGGCATGCAATCCAATGTAGGTTCTACGTAGACCTTCACATTGAACTTATTTACATAATAGTCCAGTTGTAAAGAAGAATTTTAACCAATGGAATGAATCATGAGAAAGGAGAAATGAAACCAAAAAAGAAGGAAAAAAAGAGAGAGCGAATAGTTTGCCTCGATCTGCATTCAGACTTTGTAATTCTTTCTCTGGATGTGCACAGCCCTGTGTTCTTTTAATGACTTCATTAGAATTGTGTAGCAAGGAAGAGGTCACAGAACATCACAATTTTAGTAAAGTTCTCTGGAGAACATCCGACAGTCTAACAATTTAAACTGCTTCCTGGAAAATAAAGTTGGATTAATTCCCACTTTGTGTTTGAACTCCCTCCCCTTAAATCAAGGGTTCCTGGGACTCATGTAAGGAATAACTACCTGTCATTTTCCTAAAACTGTAAAATCACTAGTTTGATAATTCCAGGGGACCCACGAGGAAGCTTACCTCCCACTTCCTCACAGAGAGGAGAGGGGTCTTAGGGTGCAGATTGAGAGACAGACAGACAGACAGACAGACACACACACACACAACCAATATTTGTTTTGCTTGGCTTTACAGATTTGTTACAAAGTTTTGGTTTTCTTTTCCATTGGTTGGGAGAGGGGAGTGGAGAAGAGAGAAGGTAGATTTTTGTTATTTGAAAAAAAAAAGAAATTGAAATGAAAGAAATCATTAGGCTGGAGGGGAGCATTCAGCTGGTAGAGTCCTTCAGTGGTGAGGGCAGGATTAATGGATTGAGGATGAGGCAGGAAGGGGGAGGTTGTAAGGTTGCTAGTCTCGGAGGCCTTGAGATCTGTTCCTAGATTCTGACCTGGTAGTTGGAGGCCCCTGTGTGTCTCTGGAGGGAGAGAGGTGCTCTTCTACCCAGCTGACCACTTGATTGTGGGGGGACAGGGAAGTCAGGTATGATGCTGAGTTGAGCTTCTTCAAAAGTTATAAACCTTTCCCCCCTCACCAACCCCGGCGGTGGGTAATAGAAATATTATATCTGTATTTTACAGATAAAGGCTCCATGAGCCTTTGTGTCTTGCCTGGTTAGTAAGGCTGGGAGCCCAGACTTGAACCCAGGCTATCTGTGATGAAGATCAGTGCCCTTCCCACTCCCCAGTGCTGCCCTTTCACATATGATGCTGATCGAGCATCCCCCTGTAGCATTTTTGCTACAGTTCAGCGAGAATACATTTTTGTTACTAGTAATAAATAGGAAAATCCAGGATCTAAACCGACCCTTTAAAGTGGGTACATGGCTTTACAAATAAAAGAATCTTAGCTAGCAGGAACCTTGGCAGCCATGCCGTGCAATCCTGGGATCTGCACCTGAACCTTGGCTTCCTTGTCAGAAGGCGGTACCTTCTCCTCGGGGACAGCCCCCCTCCCATTTCTTCTATGCACTGCTCACTTGTGTGCTTCCTGGTCTCCCCTCCCAGCTGGTGGGGTCCTGTTCTGGATGGAAGTGTTTAGAGACTGTTTTCCTTAAGTAGAGTCTAAGTTTCCTGAGGGCAGGGAATGTGGGGTTTTTAGCTTTGTGCCTCTAGCTCATGGCATCGTGCTTCGTATGTCTGAGGCAGAGTGTTAGTGGAACAGAATTAAATGTGGACAGTGCTTTGGAGCACAGCGGGAAGACCTTGGATCTGCTTAAATACATGGCGGTTTTTGGGACACTCTCAGATCCGTCATCTTAATCTCAAGCCAGAATTTCACTCTATCCTCCTACAGCCCTGTGAGGCAGAGGCTCTGGTTATTCCCCTTTTGTAGATGAGGACACTGGGACATAGGGGGGCCAAGGGACCTGTCCAGGGTCACACAGCTAGTGTTCAGGCAGCATTTGAACCCAGGCCAGGCTCTGGCCGCTGGGACACCACCAAGCTGCCTGTCTTGTTTGCTCTTCAGCAGCTTTCTAGCATGGGTTATTGTTCCCATTTCACAGAGGAAGAAACTGAAGCTCAGGGAGGGTGAGGGATAGGTCCAAGGTCACACAGCGAGTCTGTGGTAGAATTGGGAGTAGAACTCAGATCTTGGGACTCCTACCCCAGTCCTTTTTTCTCTGCCTCACGGGAATAGACTTTATTTTTGTACTTGATCTTGGCAGATTGCAGACATTAGTTCCCTTTAAATTTTCATTTCCTGTTTGGAAGTTAACCCACCTGTCATTAACAAGATATTTATTCACTCCTGATATAAGGAATGAAGGCTGCAACGTGTACTTTGTCCCCATCTTCTTTGCTAGTGATGCTCAGTAAATGTTAAATCTTCATAAGGAATATACACATTTCATCTTACACGCTTCAAGTATCCGTTAAAATGAGTAAAATACCCTTTAGTACTGATAGGGAAAAATTGTGTTTCTCTGAGGTTATGAATACAAATTGTTAACAGATTTTATGTCGTCTTTCTTCTAGTATGTGTTTGACAGACCCTACAGCCGCACCCTGGAGGTGGAAGCTGACAAAGTGGGACTGCAGTTTGCAGCCAAGGTAGGTGGAACCGGCACTTATGGAAATGGTGGAGAAGCCCTGAGAGTGAGCAGGAGGATCACGCTGAGCATGAGGGTAGTTTGGCAGTCAGGCTTCACAAGGAGAGGTTTTCTTATTTGGAAAGGCGGTGTAGGTCATAAAGGTGATTGGACTTGAAAGGTTATTTTTATAGCATTATCTTCCAGGAACATCCAGCCAGGGCTGGGACAAGTCCAGCCTAAACTAAATAGGGGTGGTGTCCTAAGAGGAGGAACGTTAGGCTTCTGCTAGGGGAAGGGATTTTGGTCCCACTGGGTCTTCTGCATGTGGATGTTCGTCATGAAAATCATGTCTTAAATAGAGCATGGTTTACCTGAAAATCAGATTTTCTTCTGTTCCTTCTGCCTTATTTTTGGCTTCTCCTTGTCTCTGGCTGTCCTCATGGTCATCTTCCCCGACACTGTTTAGATGCCTGAAGGTTTTGGAAATGTTGGACATACTTTTCAGCATCTTTATCTTATTTACTTATAACAGCTTTAAAGTAGGTGCTACAGGTGTTATTATCCTCATTTTATAGATGAGAATACTGAGGTCTGGACTGGCCCAGGGTCCCACAGTCTAGGCCAGCAGGGCCCATTACTCGGTGCTGCCTTGCAGTCTGCCCTGCCGTCCCTTCTACTCTCTCTTCCTCATCTCTCCCCTCCTGCCTCGCACCTCCGTTGCCATGCCTGAGTTCAGGTCCTTCTGATCTCTGGCCTGGACTATTATAGTGTCCTTTTCATGGGTGTCTCTGGCTTCCTTCTCCTCCCCTGCCTAGTCCATCCAACATAATGCTGCCAGATAACTCTTTCTAGTGCCCAGAACCTTCCCTTGCGGTCGTAATGTTGCTCCCTCTGCAGTCCTGTCCATTGTTCAGGGCCCTTAAATGGTCATTTGTTGCCTGCCAGAGAAACCAGCCTCCTTAGCCCTGTATCCTTGGCCCTCTGTGGTCTGGCTCTGACCTCCACATTTATGTCAGGGAAGTGATGTGTCTGTAAGTAAGTGTAATATCAATTAAGTTGGGACTTTTTTTTAACTGCTTTAAAATGATAAATTAAGTGTCTTTGATTGAGCCTTACTAGGTGCAAAGCCCCAGGCCCAAACCCCCCTATCTACTAGGTGCTAAGCCTATGTGGGCATGAAGCCCTCAGGGCCCTAAGGGGAGTTGTTAAGACCAGAGCCAATAGTATGCGCCTAAGTTCTGGTCTCTCAAATGACATTTGATGATGTCCAAAGACTGTAAAAAGAGGGAACAGAGCTATTTGCTAGGAGCTCTCACTCACTGGAGGAGTGTTGATGTGGAGATTCTGGGCAGCTGTAGTTAAGAGCCCTCCAGCTTGTGAACCCAGATGTTGACGCCTTCTTGGTAACTGAATTGTATGTGGTCTGTTTATAATGTATCTTTGTAATTTGTTTGTATTTGCTCTGACGTTCAGGGTGCTGGCTTTTTCCCCTGAATTAAGTGAATGATATTTGTATGTTGGGTTGAAATAAGATTGTTAACCCCTTGACGTTGCTTTCCTTAGTAAAGCAGATCAAAAGAGCCTGTGCTGGCAGCATTCTTGTTGTTGGGCTTGTGTTGGTCTTTCACCCCCACAGCAGCTGCTAGCTGAATTGTTGCAACAGTAAGTAGTAACACAGTTAAACATGGCAAATCGAAATTAGTTCATTTTTTGTGCTTAGGATCCTTCATTTTGAGTTTGTAGTTGTCAGAGATCAGTTTTCTTTCTTTGGCTGTGGGACCATGGACAAGGAAGGTGCTTCGTGAACTCTTGGCCTCTCACTCTCCCGTCTGAGAATTGAAGATAATTATATTTGCATTATCTATAGAAGCAGCATGGTGTAAGCCAGGGGTGGGGAACCTGTGGCCTTCTAGGTCCTTGAGTGTGGCCTTTTGACTGAGTCTAAGTTTTACAGAACAAATCCTGGTGTAATCAATGAAGACTTGGAGGCTGGATGAATTGAGTCCAAATCCTGTCCCAAATACTTCTTTGAGGTGTGACCATGCACAAATCACTTAACCCACTCTGCATTGGGCGAGACCCACATCAGTGAACATTTATCTAGCTCCTCCTGAGTGCCAGGCCCTGGACTTGGAGGTGATTGATATGAAGGCAGTCATGAAGCAGCCTTTGCCTCTCACTAGGGGAGATGAGGAGCACACATGAAAGTGTATTCCAAAACTCAGTAAGGAAATTGTGGGGCTGGGGGTGGAGGTCAGGAATGTTCTCATGGACTGAAAGAGGTAGAGATGAGGTAGAGGAAGTACATTCCAGGGATGGGGGCCTGGAGGTGGGAAAGAACAACAGGAAGGTCTAAGGCCTGTTTGGATGGATCATAAAGTGCACAAACGAGCAGGAGATGGAATGAAGTTGCAAGGTAGGTGGGAGCCCCATAGTGAAGGGACGTCAGTGCCAGACAGAGGAGTTGGTCTCATATTCTTGAGGGGGTAGGGAGCCGCTGGCATTTCATGAGCAAGACGCTGACTTGGCCTGGCCTATGATTTAGGGATGCCCCTTTGGCCCCTCCGCTGAGAGGGCAGGAATGTCATTTAGGAGCCTGTTGCTGAGCTGAGGGGTGGGAACAGATGGGAGCGGCAGCTGGACCGGAGAGGGAGAGGCCATGAGCCGAGGTTGCGAAGCCGAGTGGGGGCAGGGAGGGACCATGGCAGCGGCCTCAGCAGTAGAGGGGTGTTTGGAAGTGGCACTGACCCTGGGGAAACAGTGGCGAGTTTTGTTTGGCACCCGTGCAGTGTGCAATGGCTTTGGGACAGCTGGCTGGACACGTCCAGCAGGTAGCTGGTGATGGGGACAGACAAGGGACGAATCTAATGCCTGTTTATGATTGAATGTTATCTGTAGATCTGGGAGTCACCTGCATAGAAATGAGATTACTCCTCCTCACATTTAGACTGTACCTACTGTGTGCCGGTCATTATGCTAATTAAGGGTTTTTACAAATATCATCTCATTCGATCCTCACCACAGCCCTGGGAGGTAGGTGCTATTATCATGCCCATTTTACAGATGGGGAAACTGAGACAGAAAGAGATAGAGTGACTTGGCCAAGGTCACACAGCTGGTGAGCATCTGAGGCTGGATTTGAACTTAGGGTTTCCTGACTCTAGGCCAAGCTCTTTGTGAGAGGGAGAGGGAGGGGGAGGGAGGGAGAAAGAGGGTGGGGGAAGAGGAGAAAAGAGGAGAGAAGGAAAAGAAAGAAAAGAAAGGGCTGTTAGAGAAGGGACGTGTAAGCCATCAAGGGACATACGCATGTGAGATAGTATTCTTCTCATATTTAATTTTTCTTAAAATAAGGGTTATAGATTACATTAGCATAAATGTCAGCTTACGCGGACTGTGAAGTCAGTGGTGCAGTTATTACCACCCCTATTTTACAGGTGAGGAAGCAGAGTTTTAAGCAGGCTAAGTGACTCTCACAAGGTCACCTTACCAGTAAGCTCCAGAGCCGGGGTTCCATTGTTTCATGCTGCTTCTTGCCCCTCCATGTTTGGGTTTCATTTCATAGATGAAGATCCGACTCATTCTCGAGCATAACAGTCCCTCTCCAGGGCTGTTCGTGTCTTACACAAATAATCCAACAGATGATGAACTCTCAATTTACTCCATTCAATCAATATGTAGTTTAGAATGAGCCAGAGAGCGAAAGAAGCTTTACTTCTCTTAGTCTCCCTTCCCTCCCTGCAAAAAAGAAAAAAGGAATCCAGGTTATATAATCAGTGGAAAAATGCACGCATTCTTCCCATTGGTTGTGGTTTGTAAGGAATGTTTGTGAAGGTGACTGTGGGGTTACATGTCACAGAGCCAGTGGTGCTGCCATAGGGAAGGTCTGTACATGCTGGGGGCCTTCAGAGGGAGCCCTGTCCAAGGCCCATCCTGGCTGGGCTGTGGCCGAGATGCTCATGGGACGGCATGAACATCATCCAGGAGATGCCCTTGTAGCCATGAAGGGAAAGTGTATTCAAAGTCTCCATGAAGAAATTGTGGGGTTGGGGGCCGGTGGCAGTTGTGCTTTCTGGAATGAGGGGCTCATCTTTTTTCTGGTGATCGCTGTTTCTTGATGATTGGTTTTTAGGAGTGGACACCATCTCTCATGCATATGACATACATTTTGAACAATAAGTGCAGATGTTCTTCAAGTATTTTCTTCAAACCACTTGGGAAATTGTCTTAATGTAATTATTTTCTAGATTGAAAAGTCACTTACGTGCCACACCTGATGTCCTGTTCCCCACCCCCACCCCCTCCTCTTTGTGGCACAGTGGTGTTCCTGGGTTCCCTGTGGTTATTTGCCAAGTGAATGCCAGATCCGACAGGTCCTGCCAGAGTGGGGAAGTTGTCAGTGTGGGTGCAGGGCTGGACCAGCTTGGCTAAGCCTAGAGAAGCTTATTCTCCCCTTGGCTTCAGGGACATAATGTTTGGGCCACAGGAGCTTTTGAGGACTGTCTGTTTAGTTAGTGAGAGAGAATTGGTAGGTAAAGAACTACTAGAGGGATGAAATGTTTGAAACTTTCCTGCCTGGGGGGTGCACCAGATAAACAGGTAGAGTCATGCTGATGTGGTCTCAGTTTCCTCATCTGTAACATGAGAGGTTTGGCCCCAGTGATCTCGATGGTCCCTTCCAGCTCTTGCCTCCTCTGAGGGTATGCCATCAGTAAGTGGAGCATCCACGTGGCTCCCAGGAAAGACCCGAGACCCCATTGCTAGGCTCCTTTCTCCACCGTCCAAGGCTGCAGCCCCCATGTGGCCTGTCTTCCTTGACTGCTAGCCAATCCCCTTGCTTGTCAGAGTTGGCAGACACAGTCTTGGGGAGCCTAGGTCGTTACTTTTGATGTGCTCTATCCTAGGAGAATCGGGGTGGAGTCCCAGGGTCTCAGAGAAGCAAAGGGGCTGGCTCAGGGACCCAGTTAGCATGGAGAAAATCTGGGAGCTGGCCCAAGTCTGAGGAAGTGAGGCTCGGCCTGGAGGTCCCCAAGTTCTCAGAGTGAGAAAAGAACTTCTGGGCCATTAGAACTGGCACCCCACTGTGAGGTGGCTTGATTCCTCATACAGTGGCCTTTTTCTCCATTTCCTCATCAAGCTGCTGGGTCATCTTTATCTCTTGAGCCTTCAGAACCTTCCCTTCTGGTCTGAAATGGAAAACCTGTTCCCTTGACCTGCATCTTCTCATCCTGGGCTGGAAAACTATGAAGACAGCACCATCTAGTGAGAATATGGGAGAAATGGCGGACGACTTCAGGAATCCACTTTCTAAGGGGGATCTCGAGATCAGAGCTCTGGGGAGGGGAAAGGAACGTGGAGACAATTCAGTGCTTCCTGCCAATGTCTGCCCCCAGTCCGTGGGGGAGAAAAGTGAGGCTCTCAGGTGCCATGACTCGCTTGTCGTCATAGCTCACAAACCGGAGCCAGCTTGGGAGGTAAGTCTGTGTGCAGCAGGAAATCCAGTGAGGAAAGACCAAGAGTGAATTGTTGGGAGAACATTCTATTGACTAACGGTTGGATTCCCTGGTGATGGAAGGCATGCTGTACAGTTTACATGTGACAGTGATAAGGAGTATCAGGGGATCTAGAGAAATGAGGTGATCATCTTTGATTTTAGCTGTTCTGTGGCTTTGAGGCTGATGGCTTAGACCAGTCACACATTCAGTGTAAGATTCTTTATGTCCTTCTTGAGGTCTTTCTTTTATTAACTAGGGATTGTGTCCCCAGCACGTAGCACAGTGCCTGGCACATAGTAGGCACTTAATAGATATTTATTGGATTGGATTAGGTGCTGCTCTGATAATTAATGAGATGGCTAACCTGCAAAGAAGGCTTCTAAAACTAATATGAAATGAACTACAAAGCACCTGGTTTAAATTCTTTGTGCCCCTTCCAGATTGGGGAGATAGAATTTTTATCAGATTCAGACTTTAAGTGACAAGAGAGGCATTGGCAAGCATTGAGTGTGATTTGCAAATAGATGTTTTTTGTCAGTAGCTCTCATTGTTAAAGCTGTCATGTGACTGGCCAGAAATCTTTGGTTCAGCCAGGAGTGGACACACATGGTTCCCTAGAAGCATCCTGCAGAACCTGATCAGGGGAGCTAGAAATAGCAAAATGATAAAACTCCCAACACAGATAACGAGGATTCCAGTGGGGGAAATGGGTTGCCTCTGAAGGTGAACAGAACACAGATGTACCAGTGTCTTGGCAGTGCTCGTTGTCTTCTTAGGTTTCCTGGTCGCATTCATACCTGTACTGAAACATTCCACCATACTTTCCTCTGGCATATTAGGTTGAGGCTACACTTGCAGTAAACAAACCCAGAGAGCTTTCTGGCTCAGTGATGGTCTATGGCCATCATTGTCCTCACTGGGAAAAGGATGGGGACGGCTCAGGTGACACGCCAGGCCTCTTCTAGATCTACCGTGCTGAGTCCCAGCATCCAAGCTTGGGTGAAGGGCAGTTTTTGTGAATTATTGTAGTTGGTAAAGTTAAAGCCACAGAAAGGTTACCCAGAATCTGTGACAGGGGACACGTTGTAGCAGTGCTGATGTCCGTCTGCTTCTTGGGCCTCTGGGGGTCACCAGGGGAGGAGAGGAGTCAGAAGCCATCCATAGGGAGTGGGGGACCAGGAGGATCAGAAGTAGCCTGTGGGGACAGCTTCCCCTTTTGTGTTTCTGGTAAAAGTCTGGCTGCAGGCAGCACTTGCCTGGAGTAGCTACACATGTAACTTCTGGAATCCTCAGACTTCGAGTTATCCCCTGGCATTGTGTGCTCCTGCTCTAGATGCCTGCCTTCAAGCCTGGTGATGATAGAAAATAGCCCGAGTTCAGAATTTCCCAGATGACCGGAAGAGTATTCTGGCACAACCTAGGGCCTAGGCATGACCTCGGCTAAATCAAATTGCATCCTACTTACCCCATTGACATCATTTATGGCCTTATCAGTTGTGACAAGACCAGATGGACCATTGGTCTGGGACCACGCTTGGTCAGAGTGAGTGCCCTGGAGGGGAAGGTGCTTCCTTATATAGAGGTCACTGGACCAGTGGGATTATTTTGGTCCCAAGGTTGAAGAGTGAAACCAGTTCCCTTTCTTTCTCCCCTTCTGTGATCTTGACACTGGTTGATGCTGACTTTCTCCCACTTGTATCTTATACAGTCCAATTCCTCTTTAGAAAAGTGAGTTAAACTGGTGGCCTGTAGCCACTTCATTTTAAAAATGACTATTTTCATACCTAATCCAGGCCATTTTTATTTTTTATAAATGGAGAGAATAAATATAAGTGACATATTCATTTTCAAAAATTTCACCTTCCCTTAGTGTGTCTTTGTAATTAGTTTTACAAAGTATAGAGAAACAGGGATACCTCCATCTTAATTTTCAAACAGATGTCTCAGTTCCTTTTGGAATCTTAGTCTGTTGGGATGATTAATTTGTTCCTCTGATGTACTCTGCATACCAAGTATTACTTTAAAGATTGTCTTCAGCTGTGTTTGTTAGAGATTAAAACAGTGACATAGTTTTGTTGTACTTTGATTAACTCTTTGTGTGCTGAGCAAGACATGGTAGTGATGTCCTTTCGAGATATCCGGACAAACCTGTCTAGCCAGGTGACTCGTGAACTGTCAAGGATGACTGATTATGATGGGGTTTTTCCAGGTATTTGTTTTTAACATAGCTCAGCTATGCTAAATCTACAGGGCTCGGAAATAGGAGATTACGATATTCTAGTCACTTCTTTTCCAATCAGTTTTTTACTTTTATGAAAACTTTTGGAAGCAGCATTTTATACTGGCTAACGGCATTTTTGTTGCTTTCTTGGGAATTGGAGAGGAGGGTGAGCTGGATTTGAAGGAACAAATCTGGTTATTTCTGAGCTTTAGATGTGTCTGAAATAGGCTTTGTTCCCAGCAGCAGCTTAATTGTTGTTGATGATGGAAAGTAGTTGGTATTTTCTCTACTTGTGTCACAAACAGACATTAGAGATGTTGTCAAGTTTCAATCGTGTTGTATTTAATTCAAAATCTTTTTCTCCTTAAGTTTCCTCCTAACAGTTTCGCATCTGATGCTTTGATAGCACGTAGTCAAGAACGGTTGCCGCTGTTAGCAGGGCTGTCCTCTGCCTAGCGGCTTCATCTTTGTGACTATCAAAGGATTCAGCAGTACTTCTGGTCAATGCTGTGGTCATTTCCTCCTCAGATTTCTTAGAATAAAGAAAAAAGTTTCAGATTTGAAATATAGTAACTTCTTTATTACAGTGTTTCCTTAAGACATTTTAATGTGGATAAGGTTATGCTGGTGTTCAAGTCATTTAAAAATATTTAAAGCCATGTATGTCACCTCTCATGGTTATATAAAGTTAGATGGGACCCTGGAGACCCTCTCTAGTCTGGTTCCTTCATTTTGCAGGAGAAGGGAGGTGATTTTAAATGGGAGGCCACCTACGTAGCTAGTAGCAGAGCTAATATTGGAACCTGGCTTTTTGGCCTCCCAGTCCACCACTCTCCCCTGTGCGTGTTGGCATAACTGCATTCTGACAACGTGTATGCGTTGACATTGCTATAAATAATGTAGCTTTTTTCCTCCTCCTCCCTTTTGTATGTATATTTTCTTCCATAAAACTGTATTTTGTGTATTTTTTCCCTAATATGTCCTTAGAGAGTTAACTTGATTTCCTGGTTTTCTGCATTTTATTTGCAGGCTTGTGTGGATGTGAGAGCAAGTTCAGTGTTTTGGCAACAGCTGGAGTTTGCCGATAGGATTCTGGGTGAGCCTAAGTTACCTGAATGGCTGTCAACGCATCCCTCTCATGAGAACCGAGCTGAGCAGTTGGAACGACTTATACCTCAGGTAAGCAGAGATGCTTTTAGGTCAGAAACTCCTCTTTTCATATTGTTTACAGTAAATTCTGTTATCCCGCATAGCCTGGGACAAGGAACAATCTATTTTGTCATTGACTCTTTGTCTATGATGCATCTTATGCTGATTAATACACAGATTCAGAAGTTGAATCCCTGAGGTTATATTAAGACTAGGAAGTGGTTAAAAAAAAACCTCTCAGATATTCATTTTCTCACAGTGAGGACTATGGTGTTGTAACAACAGATTAGCTTTGTTCCTATTGAATACACATCTTGAAATAATCACTGAAGGTTCAAAAAGATGATAGGTCCAGTGAACAGAAATATATTTATTGAGCCTTCAGTTTGTACTGGGCAAGCAACAGGTAAATGTCCGGCACATTTGAAAACTCCAATCAACAGAGGTTCGATTTTATGGAAATCTGTGATATCAGCACATGCAAGAACAAGCAGCTTTCATTTGTTCCACTAAAATGTTGGGGAGCTTGACTGCCTGATGCCTGCCTGTTCAGGATGGGGAAAGTCTGACAAAGTAGACAAGTGTCTTTGACTTAGAGCATTATTCCATGTCTAGACAGCACTAAGAATTGTCTCCTGAAAAAGCCACAAAATTCTTCAAGTCAATCATGATTGACTTAGCCTTCTAATGGCCGGTATCACTTGGAAA
The DNA here is from genome assembly GCF_011100635.1 of Trichosurus vulpecula. Classification (NCBI taxonomy): domain Eukaryota; kingdom Metazoa; phylum Chordata; class Mammalia; order Diprotodontia; family Phalangeridae; genus Trichosurus; species Trichosurus vulpecula. The sequence continues at coordinate 21,600,667 of NC_050576.1, forward strand.
CTTTGAAGCAGTTCTTCTGAAAATAATACACTTGGTTCATCCAACTGCTTTTGCTCCCAACAATCTTTGGCCTTTTCATTGAGTATTGGACTAGAGAAGGGTCATCCTCCTGTGTTTTTATGGAGAATCATGTATCTAGAATAAAGTGTAGGTACTTCAATTGAGCCATGCTTATCAGCTGCCCAAAGTTAGATTATTCAGAATTTACAAAGAATTTTACCCACTCTACTTTCAGAGCACTGACATAAAACACAACATAGCTTTTTTGGCTTTCATATCACGTAATTGATTCATATTGATCTTCTCATCAGAGCTATAATTAGGGTATGGGTAAGTGGGCCTTTGATTCTGGGTACAGGTAGGTAGCTGATGTCCAGGAGAGTCCTGTGTCCTAGGAGGGGATTGTGTCCCTATACCTAGGGTCCTCCTCTGGCTGCAGGCCATGACCCTCCCCCACTCCAGATGCCCCATGCCTTTCAGGGTCCCAGAGACCATAAAGCCCATCTGCTGCACTAACCGCTCCCCCACACCCCAATATGTTGTCAGAATGTGATCCTTTCCACAACTCAGGTGAGCTTCTCCCTGACATAACTGACCTTTTCCTTCCCACTGCTGGTTTTTTGCCCCTCAGGCCATTCTAGGATCATGCTCTTGTTGCCTTGGGCCAGTGTCTTGAGGTCTTTTCTTCCACGGAGCCTTTGACTTGAGGCCTGGAGTTCCTCTCCACGGAGTTCCCCCATAGTTGTCCTCTTCAGCCTTATGTTGTGGATGGCACCCTGGACTGGAAGTCAGAAGATTTGGGTTCAGATTCTGCTGCCAGTGGTTACTAGCCCTCTGAAGTTCCTCAGGTGCAGAATGGAAGGGTTGGACCCAAGGGCCTTCACAGGCCCTTCTGGCTCTTAAGTCTCTGATCTTGTGCCTTCAGGCCATTTCTTTCTTCGTCTAAGTCATTTCATTGGGAATGACATTGAGTTTGTAATAACTGTTCTTTGGGTTTGTGCAGTCACTCCTGAAACTACTGAACTGTGTTAGCATACAGCTCAGTGGAGGCAAGTACGCAGCCAGAGGCAGGCCAGGAGAACTCCCTACTGGGATCGCAACTAGATGAAAATCTAATTCGGAAATGTTTCACAAAATAAGTAAAAGGACAATGTAATGTAGGTAATGTTAATTTGTAGAGTGCTAGACCTAGAGTCCGGAAGACTTGAGTTCAACTCTGGCCTCAGGCGTTTCCTAGCTGTGTGGTCCTGGGCAAGTCACTTAACCCTGTTTGCCTCTGTTTCCCCATTTGCAAAATGAGCAGGAGGAGGAAATGGCAAACCAGTGCAGTATCATTGCCAACAAGGCCCCAACTGGGGTCATGAGGAGTTGGACATGACTGAACAACAACAAAAGTCAATATTTGGCCTGCAGATTTGTTTCTATTTGAGTTTGACACCGCTGACCTAGCTCATATCTCCTTGATTAGTATGCCTAAATTTTAATAAATCTCTCTTGTTATTTGATCAAGGAATGGCTGAATCAGTTCACAACTCCACTAACAGTACATTAGTGTCCTAATTTTCCCACATCTCCAACATTTTCCTTTTATGTCATGTTAGCCAATCTGATAGGTGTGAGGTGGTACCTCAGAGTTGTTTTAATGTGCATTTCTCTAACCAGTAGTGATTTAGAACATTTTTTCATGTAACTATAGACAGCTTTGATTTCTTGGTCTGAAAGCTGCCTTTATATCCTTTGATCATTTATCATCATATGACTTGTGTTCTTATAAATTTGACTCAGTTCTCTATATATTTGAGAGATGAGGCCTTTATTAGAGACCCTGACTGTAAAGGAAATGTCTATTCTCTTTTTTCTTTAATTGTTTATGATGTGGCCTCTCATGGCTTTCCGTATTCATGATGATGCCACACCGACTGTGATTATATGTTGAATTTCCCCGGGAATTAAAGTTTAGCTTAGGGTTCACAGATTCCATTTTCCTTTATTAGGGCAGTGGGTGGGAGGCAGAGAATCAGGACAACACTTTTCCTTCCCTTGCTCTGCGATGCTGTTCTAGTCTCTCAGAAATCACTGACAGTGGCTCCAGAGTTCTCTCTGCCAGTCCTCTTGCAGCTGAGGATCCATGTCAGCTGCAGCCCATGACTTGAACTTGTCAAGGGCAGGTAGCTGCTCTCCTATTAGCCCATGATTTGGCTGGGGTAGCAGTGCTTGATTTCCCGTTTTTGTTAACTCCTCAGTCCAAAGATTATTTTCCTTGACAGAGAAAGCAGACACAAGACAAAGAGTTGAGCAAGTTTGTCTTCCCTCTGTTATCATTATCCTATTTCTCCTTGTGTTTTCAGATTTTGAGTCCCTTTTCCACCTTTTCCCATCCCTTCTCTTCTCCCTTCCCTTTCTACTCTTTCCTCCGTCTTCTGATGGGGTTTCCGCTGTGCCCAGCAAGCTCCTTACTTTCCTACCTTTTGCCTCTTCTGGGACAAGGCAGATACATCATGGCCTAGTTCCTTATCCAACACACTGGGTACCTTACAACACTCCCCAGACTGCTGAGCCGCCCAAGTTGAGGATGCCACAGCAGGAGACGCAGACGCTCTTGAGGGCCCGAGATTCTGTGCAGTGGGTTTGCCGGCCTCCATAGGAACCTTTCACCATTGAGAATGATGGGATGAAGAGCAGCCCGGCTGCAAAGAGCTGGCTGCCTCCTCTCCTCATCTCTCTACTGTCCTTTGTTTTCTTCATCATGGCCTAGTGTCGCAGCCCTCTGGTCAGTCCCATTTGCTGCTTTAGTCCCTCATCTCCTCTGCTGTCTCCCTTCTCTTCCTTCCTCATCACTCCTGTCCCTTATAACTTCTTGGCCAAGAGTGGCCCTTGTATGGACCTCGTCAGCCTGTGGAATGCCACTTTTCTTCTGTGTGGGAAGCTTCCACTTGGTGCATCAACTTAGATCGTGGGCTCTTTGTGGCCTTGTCAACTTGTTGCTAGGCAAATGAATGAATAAGCGAAGAAAAAATGCTTCTGTTAACCTCTTAGTACGTGCAGAGCACTGTGCTCAGTGCAGATAGTGACGCCAAAGCATTAGTGCCCTGGATGGCTGGAAATAGAGCTGCTGGTCTTGGGGGCATTGCTCTCCCCAGGCCACTTGGGTTATCTCCACTGGATCTGAGGACAGGCAGGGATCAAGACGGAGGTGGTGGTTTGGCTCGCCGGACAGATGCTGCTGGCTGGCCTGCTCTCAGCTGAAGGATTATTTCTTTGCCTCCAAAGAGGGGTGTGTGTGTGTGTGTGTGTGTGTGTGTGTGTGTGTGTGTGTATGTGTGTATGTGTGTGTATGTGCGCGTGCATGTGCATGTGTGTTTGGAGTGGTGGTGCTGCTTCTGCGTCTGCAGCCATTTGAGAAGACAGAGGTTTCGAGTGGCCCCCATCATGTTGACCATCCTTTTCTGATGCAGTCATGGGAAGGAAGGGCTGGACGAGGTCACCTGGGAGTTCTGTTCTGATTCTAACTTCTCCTCCCCTATAGTCTTGCAAGCAACACATCCTGCCACTTCCTTTATAATGTTCCTCAAATGGTTTGCATCCATGTCTGCAGCCTCGACCCTTGGTAAGGTTTCTACAGTAAGTAGTCCATTACCAGCCAACACACACAGGGTTTTACGGGTCCTCCTTGGCCTGGTTCTTAGAAGCCATCCTGAACACTCCTGCCAGATTAATTTTCCTAAAACATTTAACTCACATTGCTTCCTTTCTTTTTTTTTAACTTTTTTCTTTTTTTTCTCCTTTTTTTTCTTTATTTTCTTTATCATTTATTTAATATTTTTTAGTTTTCAGCATTGATTTCCACCAGATTTTGAATTACAAATTTTCTCCCCGTTTCTACCCTCCCCTTCACTCCAAGATGGCATATATTCTGATTGCCCTGTTCCTCAGTCAGCCCTCACTTCTGTCACCCCTCTCCCTCCCATCCATTTTCCCTTACTTTCTTGTAGGGCAAGATAGATTTCTATGCCTCATTGCCTGTATATCTTATTTCCCAGTTGCATGCAAAAACAACTTTTTTTTTTGAACATCTGCTTTTAAAACTTTGAGTTCCAAATTCTCTCCCCTCTTCCCTCCCCACCCACCCTCCCTAAGAAGGCAAGCAATTCAACATAGGCCACACATGTATCATTATGTAAAACCCTTCCACAATACTCATGTTGTGAAAGACTAACTATATTTCCCTCCCTCCTGTCCTGTCCCCCTTTATTCAGTTTTCTCCCTTGACCCTGTCCCTTTTCAAAAGTGTTTGCTTTTGATTACCTTCTCCCCCTACCTGCCCCCCCCTTCTATCATCCCCCTTTTTTATCCCCTTCCTCCTTCTTTCCTGTGGGGTAAGATACCCAATTGAGTGGGTATGTTATTCTCTCCTCAGGTCAAATCCGATGAGAGCAAGATTCACTCATTCCCCCTCACCTCTTCCCTCCCAACAGAACTGCTTTTTCTTGCCACTTTTGTGCGAGATAATTTCCCCCATTCTAGCTCTCCCTTTCTCTCTCTCTCAATATATTCCTCTCTTATCCCTTAATTTGATTTTTTTTTTTAGATATCATCCCTTCATGTTGAACTCACCCTGTGCCCTCTCCCTCCTCTCTCTCTCTCTCTCTCTCTCTCTCTATATATATATATGTATGTATGTATGTATGTATGTATGTATGTATATTCCCTTCAGCTACCCTAATACTGAGGTCTCATGAATTACACACATCATCTTTCCATGTAGGAATGTAAACAAAACAGTTTACCTTTAGTAAGCCCCTTATGATTTCTCTTTCTTGTTTACCTTTTCATGCTTCTCTTGATTCTTGTGTTTGAAATTCAAATTTTCTATTCAACTCTGGTCTTTTCACTGAGAAAGCTTGAAAGTCCTCTATTTTATTGAAAGTCTGTATTTTGCCTTGAAGCATTATACTCAGTTTTGCTGGGTAGGTGATTCTTGCTTTTAATCCTAGCTCAGTTGCCCTCCGGAATTTCGTATTCCAAGCCCTTCAATCCCTTAATGTAGAAGCTGCTAGATCTTGTGTTATCCTGATTGTGTTTCCACAATACTCAAACTGTTTCTTTCTGGCTGCTTGCAGTATTTTCTCCTTGATTTGGGAGCTCTGGAATTTGGCGACACTATTCCTAGGAGTTTTCTTTTTGGGATCTTTTTCAGGAGGCGATTGGTGGATTCTTTCAATTTCTATTTTACCCTCTGGCTCTAGAATATCAGGGCAGTTCTCCTTGATAATTCCTTGAAAGATGATATGTAGGCTCTTTGTTTGATCATGGCTTTCAGGTAGTCCAGTAATTTTTAAATTATCTCTCCTGGATCTATTTTCCAGGTCAGTGGTTTTTTCAGTGAGATATTTCACATTGTCTTCCATTTTTTCATTCCTTTGGTTCTGTTTTATAGTATCTTGATTTCTCATAAAATCACTAGCTTCCACTTACTCCAATCTAATTTTTAAGGTAATATTTTCTTCAGTGGTCTTTTGGACCTCCTTTTCCATTTGGCTAATTCTGCCTTTCAAGGCATTCTTCTCCTCATTGGCTTTTTGGAGCTCTTTTGCCATTTGGGTTAGTCTATTTTTTTAAAATTTAATTTATTTAATATATTTAGTTTTCAGCATTGATTTTCACAAGAGTTTGAATTACAAATTTTCTCCCCATTTCTACCCTCCCCCCGACTCCAAGATGGTATATATTCTGGTTGCCCTGTTCCCCAGTCAGCCCTCCCTTCTTTCACCCCACTCCTCTCCCATCCCCTTTTCCCTTCCTTTCTTGTAGGGCAAAATAAATTTCTACGGCCCATTGCCTGTGTATCTTATTTTCTAGTTGCATGCCAAAACTTTTTTTTTTGTTTTTGAACATCTGTTTTTAAAACTTTGAGTTCCAAATTCTCTCCCCTCTTCCCTTCCCACCCACCCTCCCTAAGAAGTTAAGCACTTCAACATAGGCCACATGCGTATCATTATGTAAAACCCTTCCACAATACTCATGTTGTGAAAGACTAACTATATTTTGCTCCTTCCTAGCCTACCCCCATTTATCCAATTTTCTCCCTTTACTCTGTCCCTTTTCGAAAGTGTTTGTTTTTGATTACCTCCTCCCCCATCTACCCTCCCTTCTATCATCCCCCCTTTTTTATCTTCTTCTTTCTTCTTTCCTGTGGGGTCAGATACCCAATTGAGTGTGTATGGTATTCCCTCCTCAGGTCAAATCTGATAAGAGCAAGATTCACTCATTCCCCCTCACCTGCCCCCTCTTCCCTTCCTACAGAACTGCTTTTTCTTGCCACTTTTATGCGAGATAATTTACCCCATTCTATCTCTCCCTTATTCCCTCTCTCAATATGTTCCTCTCTCATCCCTTAATTTAATTTTATTTCTTTTAGATTTCATCCCTTCATCTTCAACTCACCCTGTGCCCTCTCTCTCTCTCTCTGTATATATATATATATGTGTGTGTGTGTGTACATACACACACACATACATATATGTATATATATATATATATATATATATATATATATATATATATATATATATACATACACCCACCCACACACCCACACACACACACACACACACACATATTTGCGTATTCCCTTCAGCTACCCTAATACTGAGGTCTCATGAATCATACACATCATTTTTCCATGTAGGAATGTAAACAAAACAGTTCAGCTTTACTAAGTCCCTTGCGATTTCTTTTTCTTGGTCTTTTTCTTGATTACCTTTTCATGCTTCTCTTGATTCTTGTGTCTGAAAGTCAAATTTTCTATTCAGCTCTGGTCTTTTCACTGAGAAAGCTTGAAAGTCCTCTATTTTATTGAAAGTCCATATTTTGCCTTGGAGCATGATACTCCGTTTTGCTGGGTAGGTGATTCTTGGTTTTAATCCTAGCTCCATTGACCTCTGGAATATCGTATTCCAAGCCCTTCGATCTCTTAATGTAGAAGCTGCTAGATCTTAGTCTATTTTTTAAGGTGTTATTTTCTTCAGTATTTTTTTGGGTCTCCTTTAGCAAGTCATTGACTTGTTTTTCATGGTTTTCTTGCATCATTCTCATTTCTTGTCCCAATGTTTCCTCTACTTTTCTTACTTGCTTTTCCAAATCCTTTTTGAGCTCTTCCATGGCCTGAGAGAAATTCATATTTTTCTTGGAGGCTTTTGATGTAGGCTCTTTGACTTTGTTGACTTCTTCTGGCTGTATGTTTTGGTCTTCTTTGTCACCAAAAAAAGATTCCAAAGTATGAGTCTGAATCTGAGACCATTTTCACTGCCTGCTTACGTTCCCAGCCAACTGCTTGACCCTTGAGCTTTTTGTTGGGGTAGGACTGCTTGTAGAGTAGAGAGTACTTTGTCCCAAGCTTGTGGGGCTGCGCTGGTATTTTCAGAGCTATTTCTACATGGCAAGCTCTGCCACACCAGCGCTCTTTCTCCCCCAAGAACCAGTAACCAGGATTGTGGTCCAGATCCAGGCAGGGCCAAGCAGGCTTTGCACTCCTGCTCTCATCTGCAGCTTAATTCCTCCCACCAGGTGGGCCTGGGGCTGGAAGCAACTGCAGCTGTAGGTCTGGAAGTAGCCTCAGAGCTGCACCACCTCTGCCTCCTGGCGATGGCCGATCGGGAACTCCTTTCATTCTGTCCCAGCAGCTTTTCCCACTAACCTGCTCTGTTGTCTTTGGCATTTGTAGGTTGAGAAGTCTGGTAACTGCCATAGCTCACTGATTCAGGGCGCTAAGCCTGTTTCACTCGGCTCCCAGTCTAGTTGGTCCTGGCACAGCCCATGCTGGGCTGTGCTCCGCCCCGCTCCCAGCTCCGTGCGATAGACCCTCCCCAGCGACCATCCGGTCTGTCCTTGCCTGGAGCCCTGCTTCCCTCTGCTATTTCATGGGTTCTGCAGCTCTAGAATTTGTTCAGAGCCATTTTTTATGGGTGTTTGGAGGGACCTGGGGAGGAGCTTAAGCAAGTCCCTGCTTTCCAGCCTCCATCTTGGCTCTGCCCCCCTTGTTGCCTGCTCCCTTTCTTTAAAAAACAAATATTGTTCTCTCTTGGTTTTATGTCACCTTCATTTCCAGGTATTTCCCTCCTGTATCCAGAGTAGCATCCTTTGTAAGAAAGAAGAAAAGGGGAAAAATTCAGTTGAGGACCAATTACAAACACAGCCACCGAGTCTGACTATTACTTCCTTAAAAAACACCAATGGCTCCCTATAGTGTACATGCATACAAGAATTCCATGATCTAGCCCCAGTGTAGCTGTTTAACCCCAGCCTTCCAGGCATGACCTAAGTTCCATAACCTTCATGAAACCTTCCCCTGATGTTCTAGCCCAAAGTGATCTCTCTCTCCCTCGGGACACCAGCAGACCTTCCTATGTGTACCATTCATTTGGCACTGACCACACACACTCTCTCCCTCCCTCCCTCTTCTTGTGTCTCTGTCTCTCTCCCTCTTACTTATTACCTTGTCACCCAGACACATGTGCCTTATTCCCCTAATTAGATTCTAGCTGCTTGAGGGCAGGGCCCATGTTTTCTATTTCTCCTGCTCTCTAGCTCAGAGCTTGATACATACTTGAGAGGCAATGCTCTACAATCCTGGTTGGGGGAGGGCTCAGTGGCAACAGAAGATAACGTGGTCCCAGCAGCAGACACTTGAGGCCATCGAAGCCAAAGGTACACTCTTCAGCCTTGGGAGGCACCAGCGTCTGCTGCCCTTTCCTGGAGCCGCTGCTCTGGCTCCCAGGAATCCCGGAGGAAGGGGCTCTTCATTGTCTTGATCTCCTGCTGCTCATGAATTCTGAATGGCCGAAATCCTTAGGACTTGAGAGGCAGAAATGGATGCCCGGGGTCGTGTGGTTCCTGTGCCTCCTTCCTCTCTAAGATAGATGCTGTCAGTGCTTTTCATTTCATGTGCAGATTCTTTCCTGCTTTGTGGATGACATTGTGCTGATTGCTTTGAGTCTCTGCACACCTCAGGACCTCTGTATCCAATGAGATGTGTGGCCATGCAGGAAAGTTTATCCTCGTATGTGGATAGAGAAAATGAAGTGAGTGAAGAATGCTTATTGTTATTCCAGATCCGGACATGCAGTTAAATAGACAGACTAGAATTAGCCCATCGGTATGGCGTTACGTGTCCAGAATGAAATAGAAGAGCAGACTGGGCCAAATCTGGGAACGTGGAAATGGCTCCCCATGATCCCACACTGCTTCATCTTTTGAGTACCAATATTTTCCTTGTAGCGGTGTGACATGATATAGGGGATGAAGAAGATCTGGGGTCACATCCCATTTCTGATCACTACTGGTTGCGTGACAGTGAGTTGCACAGTGTGCTGTCTGCATTGCTGCAAGACTTTCCTCACCACTTCCTTTTACCACTTAATGTATAACACTAGCATTTCTTTCCCTGACCTCTAACTCTCTCTCCCCATTCTCCTGGTGTTGCCATATGGCTAAAATCATAGACTATCACAATATCAGGAGAAAAAAACCAAACTTCCAGTGACCTAAAGGTTAATGAAGAGTCACATCATAGTGTTCTTCAGTAGGCTTAGCATATTACCAATGGTTGCTTATTCTTAAGAAATGATGTAAAAGACATTCTCCGGGATGTTTAGGGCCGGAAAAAGAGGTGGGCAGATGGACAGTCCGAGGGTTGTTTGGTGTCTTTGTGTGCCAGCCCGCTGCAGCCGTTTGGGGGATTGAGGAGGCTTTTACAGAAGAGGAGGCTTTTGCAGACCAGTGATGATTCTCTGAGTCTTTATTATGGGCACATTTGAACTCTCCAAGGGAAGGTATAGGGTCCAACTCAACACCCACCGAAAGGGGAGAGCAGCTAGGGAAGAGTGGGGCCAGAACATGAGGGAGTGAGGTCTGGGGGAGGGGTGTGGAGAGTTGAAGGACCTCTTCCATTCCATGGTAGTAAACTCGAGCTTAGCTCTTGTGTCCCAGGGGCCGCAGGCTGAGGCCTGCTCTGATGCCCATGAAGAGGACTTGGCAGCATCTTCCAGAGGTTTTCAGTTGTCTGTCGTCCATATTTTCTGACTGAGTCAAATAGCCCTGGATTCCATCCGTGGTCAGGGATGAAATCTGGATTTCACAGTGATTCAGGGTGCGTAGGATTCCTTTTGGGGAACAATCATAGCTAATGGTAATAGCTGGATACAGCACCCATTGTGGGCCAGGCACTGTGCTAGGCGCTTTACAGTTATCATCTTGTTGGATCCTCACAACAACCCTGGAAGGTAGGAGCCGTTATTACCCATACTTTATAGTTGAGGAAACTGAGGCAGACAGAGGTTAAGTGACTTGACCAGGGTCACACAGCTGGTCAGTGTCTAAGGTTGGATTTCGACTTGGGTCTTCCTGGCTTTATCCATTGCACCACCAGCTACCATTAAACATTAACTAAAAGGTTTGAATATGTAAACTTGGTGATGGCAAAAGAAATCACTTTTTAAAGGTGATTTTTAAAGGATTTTATATAAGGCATGAACCTCAAAAGAAGGCAAAAAGCCACTTTGGTTCCTCAAACATTAAGTGCTTACTGAATGCAGGGCAGGGCAGTTAGTAGGCGAGGCATGAGACTCATAAGTGGCTGTTAGCAAAAGAAAGGAAATGAAGGTAAACCTGGAACATAAGACAGATTCTGGAAGGACACAATGTAAGGGAGTCAGACTCCACTCTGTTTGGAGTGTGTATTGGACCTGGATCGTCCAGTGGATGGAGTGCTGGCTGAACTGAATTGAGCAAATATTTGTCTTAGAATTTCTGATTTGGAGATTCTAGTGATGTGGCTGGCTTTTTCTGGAATGTTTCCTTAGATTTGTTGTATACTCTTCAGTTGTTCAGAAGATCTGTGACATCCTTAGGGCAGATCTTCTCCACTGGCACGTTTCACCACATATCTATGCCCAGGAGAAGACGTCTTCATGATTTGCCATGGCCAGAAGGATTAGTCGCTCCATATTTAAGATGTTGGTTGCCAAGTGGAAGGGGCTTCACTGTCAGGCCCTTCATCCAGGCTCTTCATTCTCCAGTCTATCTGCCACAGAGCTGCCAAAGCATAAGTCTGTCTGTCACTCTTGCTCAAGGAGCTGCCGTGGTTCCCCATGGCTGCCAGGATGATGTGCACACTGCCCATCCAGCTGTTTCTCCAGGCTGATTAGACATGGCTCCCAGCCTCCAGCGCTTCATTCCAGTGAAGACGGGCTGCTTGATGTACTCCTCCATTCCACCCCATTCCCTTTTTCTTTTTTTAATTTCTTTTCTATTTTTAGTTTACCACACTCAGTTCCACAAGATTTTGAGTTCCAGATTTCCTCCCCCTCCCTCTCCTCCTCCCCAGCAAGACGGCATGCAGTCTGATATAGGTTCTACTTATACCTTCACGTTAAACTTATTTTCATAATAGTCAAGTTCTAAAGAAGAATTACAACCAATGGCCATTCTCTTTTTCTGTGTGCTTGTACAGGCCAACCCCCCGCCTGAATTGTGCCCTCTGCTCACCTCCACCTTTTGGACCTCTGGTTTCCTGCAAGGCTCAGCTCTTGCCAGAGGCCTTTCCCGATATCCAGTGGTTGGTTGCGTCCCGCCCCCCCCCCCCCATTACCTTTATTCATTTGTACATGTTTTATATTTGTGTATCTGGGTACATGTTGTTTTCCCCCTAGAACGTAAGCTCCTTGTGGGCAGGGACTGTTTTCTTGTTGTCTTTGTATGTCTAGGGCCTAGTACAGTGCCTGGCACACAGTAGATGCTTCATCAGTGTTTTTCATGTATTTCTTTGATGGTGTTGAATGGAATTGAATTGATTCACATCATCCTATTCTAAAAATGTTCCTCACCTGCCCTCTCCATTAGAAGAAGGGGAAGCTGTGGAACTGATTTTGTTCGCTCTTTTGTCCTCAGAGAACAAGAATTGCTGCATGCATGGGGCTGGTGCTGGAAGGGACCCTGGAGGTCATCCAGGCTGACTCTCTCCTCCATAGCTAGCAAGGGGACAGATTCCAAATGCAGAGTTCTGAAACATCGACCAGTTTGTTTTTCTTATGCTTTAGTACTCTGTGGCTTATGCGTTGGGTAAAGCAGTTAGGTCACTCGTGGATATTTCATAGCTGTTATCAGGAACCAGAGAAGGATGAACCTCCCACCTTGGTCCCCAGATCACAGGGAGCCACACTGCGTGACCTAGTTTTTGTCATTAGTTTTGTTAACTCTTGTTAGCGGGCATGTGCTGGACAGTGGGGTTGTTGTCCTCTCAGTTCCAAGTCTAGGGAGAAGAAAGATTCCCGAGAGCTTGGTATTTTACAGCATTATTAGTAAAAACATTATGCTTTTTTTTCTGACTGGTTACTTTCACCCTCAGCTGTAATTCATTCTTTGTGAGACAGTATTTTTTTATTAAAAGGATTTTTATTGATACCTTTGGTTTTTGCATCAACTAGATTTCCCTCTGTGTCTTTCCCTTATCCCCTCCCAGGAAGCCATCTCTTATTACAAAGATTTTTTTTTTTTAAGAGGAGCAGAGAAAAAAAAAATGAGTAAAAGTCATCAACATATTGAAAACAGTCTGATGTTATTTGCCGTATTCCACACCTCTGGACTCCAACCTCTCAAAAGGAGCAGAGTGAAGTGTCTTCTCGGGTCTTTCCTTTGGAATTGTTTATTCATCAGAATTTGGCAACCTTCAGTTTTGATTGTTTTGTGGTTGTTTTTTTTCCATTTACTATTGTTTTCCTGGCTTTGAGGTGCCTTGCCTGAGTTCATGTAATCTTTACATGTATTGAATGTACATGAATACTCTGTATTTATCATGCTTATTGTTTTATCCAGCACGATAGGGTCCATCCTATCCCCTCCGTTCCCCTCCCCTGCCTCCCTTCCCAGCCCAGCCTAGCCCAGCCCACAGCTCAGCCTATCCCTTTCCATTCATTACATCACGGCAATTGGTTTAACTATTCCCCAGTTGATGGACATCTAGTTTGTTTCCAGTTCTTTGCTATACTGGTTCAATATTAATGGAGTCTTTAAAGCTGCAGAAGCCTTCTGTTTTGCTAGAATGTTCCCCCTTTTCAATTTTCAATCATTGAACCAAAATCTTTGAAAATTTTTCTTTGAACTGGTCGACAAATGCCAACTTGTGCTGAAAGCCTTTCTTAAATTCCATTTGGTAAAATTTCACCAAAATATATTTACAGATGATCACTGGGGACCTTGAAAATGTGCTTCACTGCCACTTTCCAATAGAAGAATTCTTTAGAATAAGAATGATTTGATTAGAGAGTACAAAGAAAAATGATTGCATAAACTGTATATGTTGGGGATTGGTAATGAAGGAAAGAATTGAGACAAATTCCTTTTAAAACAAACTAACACAGTATGGAAACATAATTTTGAAGCTTGATGTAAGCCTTCTCTATTTTTTTCCCAAGTGATTGAATTCATTTTGAATATGATAAAACTCTATTATAGCATTGGGAATAATTTAGTGCTTGAAGTGAAACTGATATTTAGTACAAGAGTGTGCTGTTAATTACAGTACATAGTTATAACTCAAAGATTGGGATGCCCTGCAAATATAAGACTGATTTTTATAATAAAGAAAGGAGACTTTTCTGGTGATTTATAAAATTCTGTACGAAAGTCTGTGGCATTGGAAATCTTAATTTTTTTTGGCATAACATCATGGAATTTACCTTAGCATTCTTCTCTGAACTGAACATAGTGCTCAAGAATAAATGATACAAAACAATGAACCCTAGCACCTGCTGAGTTGTATGAGGTGATGAGGATGCCCCCCCTAAAAAAAATAAAAGAAGACCTGGTTCTTGCTTTCGAGCCACCATCTGTTGGGGACATATAATGAGTCACCAGCACAGATAGCGGTGATACCCAACTTACAAGATGAGCAGTTAGACAATCGTAAAATAAAATTGTTTGGGGGGAGCTGATACTAAGTGGAAGCTCAAAGAAAACCCCGAAGGAGGTGGAACTTATTCTACACTTTAAGATGAGGAAGAATTTTATTGGTGAAGAGGGGACAAGTGAACAGATCAGGGGAACCAGTGACGACTTCCTTTGCCTTTGCCTTCCCTTATATCTGATGATTTTCCTAACTCTGCAGGCTTTCACTGTCCTTCCCTCTCTCTGACTGTGGGTCCATTTCCTCTTCCCCCTCACTCCCCACAACTCTCCTCCCACCTCCGTTCTCGGCACCAGCTCCCTTGCTTTTCTCCCCAGCGATTTTTGCTAGGTGACTTTGTACACTGTCTTGGTACAGCCCTGTGTACACCATGCCTACGTATCCATGGCTGACACTTTCCCAGGTGCTGATGGGATATACATATCTACTGGAGAGCCTGCTCTCACTCCAAATGTGATACGTCCAATACAAGACTTCCTCTTTAACTCAGCTCTTCCTCACTGCCCCAGTGCCACAGTGATTTACCCTCCAAAATGGTTTGATCCTTGATGCCCAGAAGTCCTGATGCTTCTTCATTTTGGGTATATATATTTTATATAGTATTAGGAGAAGAAGCTAATTTCATTTTTTAATCTAGAAAATAGCTATGTATCAATTAAGGGGAGTTAGATTTTGTTATTTTTTGGTCAAATACTTCAATAAAATGAGTATAACTATGCAATAATAAACATAATGCAATGATCCATTAGCTATTTAAAAAGGTAAATATAGGTTTGCACTGAGAATATTATTTGAAGATAATTAGCCAATAATCATGTTAATTTTATTTACTTGGAATAATCTGTTAAATTTGGGAGACATCCATAGCATATGCATTCTGGTTACCATAACGACTTGGGCGCAGGCTTGGGGAACAGATGCTGCATCAACCTGTTGATGTCTGGTAGTATGACAGTTTTAAAATTATGCTCCATAGTGACGCTGTTCAGACATTACATTTAGTGTAGACCATAATTTGTCCTTGAAAGAGATATATGATTTGGCTTTTCCCTGTAAGAGTTGTTTTAACGTGAAACGTGGGGAGGTGCAAAATCAATAAGGGAACTTGCGTAGTAACCCAGGGTGGAAATGCACAATTCCTTCTTTAAATCTGGAAGCATTGAAAATGTGGAATTTTCAGATAGAGAAAAAAAAAAGGAATATTCAGATCATGCAGAGAATCATTTCATTGTAATTTCTTAGTTTTGGGATTATCGTAATCAAAGACTGTCTCTTCAAATTTTAGGAAATCTCGATGACAGCTTTATTTGTATAAAATCCTTATCTCAAAGGCTGAATCTAACATGTGCAATCTTTATATAGCAAAGCACTTTATGTAAGTATTTAAATAGATTCATTTTAATCTCATTTCATTTTGAGTCCGATATACTTTCAGAAGGCCAGGGCTTTGAACTCTGGTGTAAATCATTCTTATGCATTTGTAATTGGACAAAGTGAATTCATAAATCATGAATATTACACATCTTGTGAGTAGCAAATACAAGAGTGTTAAACATTTAAGTAAAATGTGGGTATTGCCAATGTACACAAACACACAGCGTTCACCTTCCGGAATTTCATTTGTTGGACATGGAGAGTGTTGGGGTAAAGGTAAATATCATAGCAGCTGCTGTAATTGAATTGGCCTCAGAATCGACTAAAGGCACTGAGCCTGACAGCAGCATTGTCTAAATGCTCCTTAGAACCACATTACAGGACCTGCTTGAGGTGGAAGTGAATAAACTATTAGCAAAAATTGCTTTGGGGGAAAAAAGGGGAAGAAGAGAATGATATTTTTAAAGGAACACAGTTTTAAAAATTGGGATGATCTTTTTTTTCCTCCTGAAATATCTTAGTTTCCATTTTCGGAAGAAACCTTTAAATGTATCGTGAGTCCTCTCTGGCATCCAGGTCACTTCTCTTCTCTTGCATCTTTTCCTTATTGCAGCTTATTCTTTTCCAGTGTGGAGCTCACTTCACAGCGATGCTCACAGGCAGGGAGCCTCTGGATAAATGCTTGTGATGCTGCTGGCGAAAGAGAGTCAGCCCTTCCTGCACAGTCCTTAAATATTCAAAATGTGTCATCCGACAGTCTTTCCATTACTTGTACAAATGTTTGGTATTTAATGATCACGGCTAGCGGGCACACAGCCTCCCCACATGCCAGGCACTGTGCAAAGGACAGCTCTGCGAGGGAGGGGGGTGCCGTTATTAATCCCATTTTGCAGATGAGGAGGTCAGTGACTTGCCCAGGGTCACCCAGCTAATAAGTGTCTGAGACTAGATTTGAACTCAGGTCTTCCTGACTCCAGGCCTTGTGCTCTGTGTAGTACGTTTCTGTTTACATCATTGTCTTCGTCGTAATTGTCGTCATGATTCTTATGGTTTTTTTCAGGGATTCTTGGTGTGCATTAGTAGGCCATGACCATGAGTGTGCATGGAGTGTGGACTAGGGGTGTTGGTCTTCCCTCAGGGGAAGGGCCAAATGGTGGTGATCCCAGTGTCCCCCAGAGCGCCGGCACGTCCAGCCCACATTCCCTGCGTGTCCATGATTATAACATATGATGGATGAGAGAATGCATGTCATCAATATGTATATTGTAGCTGGAAGTCCATGGACATGTTAATATGCCATCCAAACCCTAACCTTCTCATTCTTCAACTTTCTTATTTTCCATGACTTATTCCTCTACCCGACTGCAGCTACAGAGAAGCCGTATCTTTGGTCTTGTTGTCGCTCACCCATGCACAGCCTCTGTGTTCACGAGTTCCAAGATGCTTGTCACTCCAGCTCTCTCTACCTTGCACGCTCCACACTTGTTCTCCTGTCTGTGACCTCTCGTGCTCCCACCCCTCAGTTCTTTCCCAGGTCATTACGTTATTCGTATACTGGCCAGATTCTTCTCCTTTCTCCATCTGGAGCTGTTGATGAAGTATTTCAGTGCTACTCTGTCCTCTTCCCTTTGGTCTTTTGCCCACTTATCCTATTGGAGATCTTGCCTCAGCCTTGGATTAATCCCACCCTTTGCCACCTTTGCTCATGTACTGCTGAATACAAAACTGCTGTTTGGGTCCACTGCCCTCTTCTCACTCTTGATCTCAGGTGGTCCCTGAATGAGGTAAGAGGAGGAGGTAAGCCCCTAAATGACTTAGTATCCCACGCACTGCATCAGTTTTTCCAAATCTTTTCATCCCTCTTTAAGCCTCCTGTGGCTCCCCCAGCTCTCACCCTCTTAACTCAGGGCAAGGAACTGCTGCATATTTCATTGAAAAAAGTTGAAACCCTCCCTGTGAGCTTCCTCTTCTCTCCTTCACACCTGTCCCCGTGATGCCTTGCACTGCTCTCTCCTCCTTCACCCATTTCACATTCATTGATCTCCTTTCTCCTTGCCAAGGCACATGCTTTTCCATGCAAAAGTGTAGGAGCATTTCCGTCCCATTCTACCCCATTCCATCCTGTCTTCTCTTTCTGTCTCATTTGTCTTCAGTCTTTCCCTCTCTACTGACTCCATCCCTTCCACATACCAACATGCCCATGGCTTTCCCATCCTCCCTCACTGGATCCGTCCATCCCTGCTAGATACCTTCCCATATCTCTTCTCCCTTTTGTAGCTATCATAAGTGCCATCCACTTAATTCTTTGCAGTCTACCTTCCAACCTCTAGGTTCTGCTCCTCCCCATCTGACCTCCCCATTCTCTGGCTCCTGTGTTGTGTCTTTATCCAAGTCAGATCTGTTCCCCGCAGATGTCCCTCAGGGCTCCGTCCTGGACACTTTGTGTTCTTTATTTATTTTTACTTTACGTCTTTCTCATTTTATGTTATTTCACTTGATGATCTCATCAGTTCCTTTGTTTTCAGCTATCATCTTAATGCAGATGATTCTCAGATTTGTTTGTCCAGCCCTGACCTCTCTACTGACCTCTACCTTCGTATCTCCAACTGCCTATTCTAGTGTCTTATTAACTGTCTCATAGACAACTCAAGGTCAACGTGTCCACAACTGAACTTGTAATCTTTTCCCCAAACACTCCCTGCTTCCTAATTTCCTATCATCCTCCCAGTCACCTGGGCTTGCAGTCGGGCTATCGCCTTAACTCCCTTCTCTCTCACCACACATCCAGTCTGTTGTCAAGCCTTGTTGGTTCTACCCTCATCATGTGCCTTGTATGTGCCCCCTCTTCTCTCCTCACACCGGCTCCCATCTGCACCTTACACTTGGGCTGTTATCATCACCTGCTGGTTGGTCTCCTTGCCTCAAGTCTCTCCCCACATGCTCCCATCAGACTTATCTTCCTAAACTACAGGTCTGATGCTGGCCATCCCCTGGTCAGTCACCTCCACTGGATCCCTGTTACCTCAAGGAATGAATACCACATCCTCTCTTTGGCTTGTAAAACCCTTCTCTCTCTTCACTCTTCCTCCCCATGTGTGCTATGACCTAGGGACACTGGCCTCCTTGTGTGCTTTGAGCACCAGGCTCCAGAGTCTGACTTGGAGTGTTATCACTGTCAACATGCCTGGCATGCTCCCCCTCCTCATCTCCACCATTGGCTTCCCCGGCTTGCTTCAGGCCCCAGCTAAGATCCCGCCTTCTACAGGAAGCCTTTCCCAGTCCCCCTGATGCTGGCTCCTTCCCTCTGCGGCTTCTCTCCAGCTGTTTGCATGTGGTCTTCCCTGTTAGACTGGGAGCTCCTGGAGAGCAGGGACGGGCTTTGCTCTTCTTTGCACTCAGAACAATGTCTGACACACAGTAGGTGCTTAAGAAATGCTGGTTGACTGACTGACTGACAGCTAAACTGCCCAGCCAATAAAGGGGGAGAGGGGATCAGTTGGTAAGAACAAGGGTTAAAAGGCTAGTAGACCATTCCAGGCTCCTCACTGTCTCCCTCCCCGCTGGCTGTTAGCAGGGCCTGGCTGGTGGATGTCTCATTTACAGCATCTCTCCCACATGCCCCCTTCTCTCCTCTGACAGTGCCACCCCCAGTGAAGACCCTCGTCCTCTCACACCTGGACTATTGTGAGACCCTGATGGGGGGAGGGGGTCTGCCTGTTTCCAGCTTCTCCCCACTCTAATCCATCCTCCATTTGGTCACCAAAATGCTTTTTCTAAAGCACAGGTCTGATCAGGTCATGCTTACTCAATAAACTCCAGTGGCTCCCTATCACCTCCAGGATCAATACAGAATCCTCTCATTCAAAGGCCTTCATCACTGGCCCCTCATACCTTTTCAGTCTTCTTAGACCTTATTCTTTGGTTGCATACTCTTTGATCCAGTGACACTGGCTTCCTGGCTGTGCCTCAAACAAGACCCTCCATCTCTCAAATCTTACTGTGAAATTAAAGAAAAGGGGGACCAGAGGGAGGATTGGGGGAGAGCAGAAAAAAAAAAAGGAAAGGAAAAAGGAGAGAAAAAAATAACAGAAAAAAGGAGAGAGAGGCTCACAAGAACAAGATAGAATGGGAAGTAGAGAGAGAGGAGGCTGTGTATGATTGCAGAAGAAGGGAGAGAGAAGATGCCTTTCCTTTGCTGCTACGGTCTGGCTGAAGGGACAGGAATTCTGCCTCCATTCTCTCTTTCTTCTTCGCTGCCCCTATGTGCACCATGGGGCCCTCTGGATCTCAGCTTATCCGTCATCTCCCAGTCCCCCGTGTGGGAGGCAGTAGGCAGCGATGAAGGAAGGCTCAGGTGAGTGGAGAGAGCCTTGTCCTCACAGCTGGGAGACCCACGTCCCTATCATGTCTCTCATTCCCGTGACATGGGACCTTGGGCTTGGATGCCAGTTCAGATTCTCCATCTTTCAAGTGGTGATCTACAGCTCTGATTTCTCTTTCTGTGGTTTCTGTGGTTGGCAGCCAGGCTTGGAGCCCCATGCTAATTTAACCTCACTTTTTGGTTTTTCTCTTTCCAGTATATACTAAACTCCTCTCCTCCCTCTCTAGGAGATCTTGGTGACTCAGAGTGTGCTGTGAGCCCTGTTAACATGGTGCTTCATATTGACTTGACTGGGGAGAGGAGGTTGCCCTCTATTTGTGTGCATTGGGAGACCTCCCGTCTGATCCCTTGTTGTATCTGGAAATTGAGTATGGATTTCTGAAATTGGTGCTGGCAGAGTATGGGCTTGGCTGGTCACTGCCCATTTGGAAAGGGCAGAGAAAGGTTTTGACCTCATCAGAGTCCTTCCCTAACTACTTTTGGAGGGGTTTATCTCCAGAGAAAGTTCTGGTCCTCACATGATGTTTTGTCACCTACAAGTGACTCAAGGAGACTGTTCACTCAGCTGTGTGGAAAGGGTTCAAGTCACTGATCTTTGAAGTACTGAAAATACAGAGTTGGTGGGGATGCAGAGGGGAAGGTGGGCAAGCCAGGCAGCCAGGCCAAACTTTGGTGATTAGCAAACTATGCTAGCGAGAAAGACTGGCAGTAAGCAGACAAGACTAGAGATTTCAAAGTGCTAAATGAGTTTAAGAGGATTACGTTGCTTTTTTTTTATTGAAAGGATTTGGGGGTTTCAGCTTGCTTTGAATAATGGCATTTGACATTAATGCAGTTCTTCAGTAGCTTTCAGAGTGCTGTAGAAGGGGAGGAAACTCGATCTGTAATTATCAATAGCATTGTGGACATTGAGGGAATGCCAAGCCAGAAGCGTGATATGGGAAGTAAGGTGCTTTGCTTTCATGTGTGGATGAAACTTGAGGTATTGTGCTAAGCAGTTATGGAACAACAGATCAGGGTGGACAAATGCCTGCTTATTCATATTTACTGTGAAAATGTGAAGCCCAAGGGAGAGCCTTTTTAGAGCAGGTTGTGAGATTTTTCAGATATTTGTGAGGGTTAGAAATGAGTGATGGAGGGAGGGGAAGGGGGAGAAGAACTGCTCCCAACAGGAGATTTATGGGAGTGACTGTTAGAAGACCAAATGTAGCCAACGCTAACTTAGCTTTGCTAAAAAGCTTTCCTTTTGAAACCTACTACACTATTTATAAACCTTTTCAAAATAGATGAGGTGTTTTGCTTTTAAAATTTGTTTTGGGTCAAACTCTGCCCTTTTTGGAATAGTGAGGCATACATTAAGCCTTGTTTGAAAAAACAACTGGTTAATATTCCAACTGTGAAAATGAAAGAAACGCTAGTGTTGTGAATACCAGATTTGTGGGATTGCCCTGTGCACTTCTAGAAATGTGCCCTCTCCCTATGCCAGGCTGCAGTTGGCCCCAAAGGAGGCAGAGCCAGCAGGGATTGCTTATCCCGGGAAAATCAACAGCCCTGTCCCTGACCAGGGAGAGTGAGGATGAAGGTGGTGGCAGGGAAAAACAGCCTTGCAGTTGTGACCGTTTTTCTTCTCTTAATTTGGGGAGTTTAGTAATATTTTCTAGGGTTTTCATTTTGAAGGGAATTGAGAAGCAACATGGCATCAGTTGGCAAGACTTGGGTTTAAATTCCTACTCTGACATATACTGGCTGTGACCTGGGCAAGTCCACAGACAGAGGGCTGGGCCTGGAGAAAGGAAGACCTGAGTTCAAATGTGGCCTCAGACACGTACTAGCTGTGTGACCCTGGGCAAGTCACGTCACTTCTGTCTGCCTCAGTTGCCTCATCTGTATAATGGGGGTAAAAATAGTAGCATGTACCTCCCAGGGAGGATTAAATGAGACAATATTTGTAAATCTCTTAGCACAGCCTTGTGCGTAATGGGTGCTCTATCCATATGAGCTGCTCCTCCTCCTCTTCCTTCTCCTCCTCCTCCTCCTCCTCCTCTTCCTCCTCCTCCTCCTTCTCCTCCTCCTCCTCCTCCTCCTCTTCCTCCTCCTCCTCCTCCTCCTCCTCCTCCTCCTCCTCCTCCTCTTCCTCCTCCTCCTCCTCCTCCTCCTCTTCCTCTTCCTCCTTCTCCGCCTCTTCCTCCTCCTCCTCCTCCTCTTCCTCCTCCTCCTCCTCCTCCTCCTCCTCCTCCTCCTCTTCCTCCTCCTCCTCCTCCTCCTCCTCCTCTTCCTCCTCCTCCTCCTCCTCTTCCTCCTCCTCCTCCTCCTCCTCCTCTTCCTCCTCCTCCTCCTCCTCCTCCTCCTCTTTCTCTTCCTCCTCCTCTCATGTAGAAGGAGTCTTCACACTCAGAGTGCTTTTCTTGGTCTTTCAGTGAAACCACAGGATTAGGCCAGAAAAAGAAAGAAAGAAAGAAAGAATGGTGAATTAATAGAGTACTGAAGGAATAGTTCAATAAAGTAACTTTCTTCATGTGTTTAATATAAAAGATTAAAAAGACCCCTAAGATCTGGTTTTTATTACATGATTTTTATTTGAATGCAGGGGTTATAGTGTTATTTCTTTAGCAAACATCTGCAGCCTGGCTGAAACCTGAGGCCGTGCGTGGAGAGCGCGTTTGTCCTCAAAGATCATTTGCCACCTTATTTGCAGCTGCTGATTTATATAAAATTGTATTATTGAGGTGAACTGGAAGATTATGGGAAGATAACTATGTGTAGTGTTTTATATGTGGCCATTTTCATTTTCTTTCTGTCGTTGTTACAAAGAGGTATAGAGGAATAAAGAAGTCTGTGTGGCTGTTTTGTGTACGGTATATTAGGAATTGATTCTTGAAACAAAGGTCCAAATAAAACGGTTTATTGCTTTCATCTCTTTCCTTCTAGGCCATTAAAATTAGAGAGAGCTGTAACTGCCCGCCACTTTCTGGACCAGATCCTCGGGTGCTTTTCAGGCTTAGGGTGAAGCATGTCCTGGAAGTGACGGAGGAAGAAGACCAGAATATCACTGGAGCCTTAGTTAAAAAGCATAAATTTGATTCTCTTCCAATTCAGAAAAAAGAGACAATCCCACTAACATTTGTGCTTGATAAAAGAACTGGAAGTTGATTTAAATTTTACATGAGAGCCTATATAGCAATATTTATCGTTTTCACATATCGCTATTTTAAAAAAGATCAGTTTAAAATGAACAAAAAAAAGACTATACCAGTTTGAATCATGCGGACTCCTGACGCTAGTAAAAATCCTTTAATAGCTATTGAAACTTTTGCTCATGAATCTTAAAAGTATTTATTCTATTTTTAATACTTTCAATAAAGAAAGCACATTTCAAGGTGGGTTCGAGTTGTATATTTTTTGCCCTCCCCCATGCTTAGCTTGGTTGACAGATTTGATTTGAAAGATGAACTCATCACAGAAATTAAAGCAGAGGGTCTAGTGTGTACCCTCATGTAGCTTAAATATTTGCCCTTTAAGAAAAGACTCAAGATAACAGAGGTAAAAAGGTAAGTCCACGGTCTTTCATTCACTTCATAATTTGCTCTTTAACATAGATACATAGAGGCAAAAATTTCATTATAATAAATTGTAAGCCTTCCAAAATTAATTCTGGGACTGTTCTGTTGGGCGCAGGCTTCCTCTCAGAGCCTTTTTTTTTTTTTCCAAATTCCATCATAAAAAAAATAGTCTCCAGGGTTCCCTGGTGATGGTGATGGCAAGGGCTCAAGCCAATCCTGTGAGATCTCATTCAATTCTGGCCCTGACTTTGTTCAGTTCCTTTAGTCACAGAATATTTATCAGCATGTTGGGATGACAGCTGCAAAGCCTATTTATAGATCTCGGGATTGACTGCATGAGGCTTGTCAGGTATTTCTTGATCCAAATGCGAGGCAGCCTTTGCATGGTGGAGGCTCAGATGGGCTGTTCTCAGCAAACTCATTCCTCCTGTTTGTAGTGATGGGAGTTTAGGTGAGAGGTGCCTGATGACTTGTAAAGATGTTTGCAGGATGTTACCTAGAGGCGAACTGTAAAGCATGCCATTAGATTTCCCTGTGCATTTCACGGCAGAATTTTATTGTCAAGGCCCTAGTCTATTTTTCCTCTTCTATCCCACCATCACCCATAATTCTGGTGTTCAGTCTGCCCAGACAGCATAGACATCTTGACCTGATGTCAGAAAGAGAGGTAATACAGGGTTGATGTCATTAGAGTACTTATGAGCAACACTTTTACTTTTTTTAAAAAACTTCTATTTTATTTTCTATTTAATTTATTTATTTTCAGTTTTCTGTATTCACTTCCATAAGTATTAAATTTTCTCCCGCTCCCTCCCCAAGACAGCATGCAATCTAACATACACACATACATTCCTATTAAACACATTTTCACATTAGTCATGTTGCATAGAAGAATTTTAACTAATAGGAGAAACTATGAGAAAGAAAATAAAACAAAACAAAAGAGAAGAGAAGCATTCTGCATTCTGACTCCATAATTCTTTTCTCCAGATGTGGATGGCATTTTCCATCATGAGTCCTTTGGAATTGTTTTAGGTCCTTGCATTGCTGAGAAGGGCTAAGTTTATCGAAAATCAGTCCTTACACACCGTGGCTGTTACTGTGTACAGTGTTCTCCTGGTTCTAGGAACAAAACTTTTAAATGCTGACTAAATAATACATGTAACAGAAATTTATATTTCTGCTTGGAGTTTAGGAAAGATTAATGAATGAATGAATGAAAAAAAAACACATTTATTGTTTCCTAACCCTGAACTTAGGGCTGGAAATACAAATACAAGTAACTAAGACAGGTCTTATCCTCATGGAGCTTATAATCTAAAGGGAGAAGGAAACATAGAGGGGAATGGTGGACAAGGAAGAACATTTTGGTTTGGGAAGTCCCAGGGATCGTGGGTAGATTCATAGGACTAATAGTGTCAGATTGATTACTGTTCTCAGGACATGGTATGAGGTTGGATAGAGTGCATCATGGTGGGACTAGATCACGGCGAACTTTCACCCATCAGAACTTCAGGTCCCAGGGCAGAAACTTCCATGTTGGATGGCGTCAGAGGGTGGAGCAAGTGGGTGAGATGGTATGCCATGAAGCTCTCTGGTGTGTAGGATTAAGTGGCCTAATACAATGTATTTGCATATACGTTTGAAAATGTAGCATATTGTTAAAATCCTTGCATGTTTTGTATTTAGATGCATGGCTTACTGTCATTATACCTATAGACCTTAAAGACCAGTGGCTAGAGAGGCAGCATGGCCTTGTGGATAAGGAAGTGGGACTCAGGTTCTCAAAGACCTGGCTTCTCTGATACATGCTGGCCCAACATGTAAATCCTTCATTCCTCTGGGCAACTCTGTGAAACCCTCAGTTGCAGAGGAGTTGTCTATCTACCTTGCTAGAGGGAGTTCTTCACAAGGAAATCCTAGACTGATGAATTGTGGATCCAGGAAGACAAAACAAAACAAAACAAAAAACCCTAAAAAGACAGTGAATCTTTCGTTTGGTCGGCATGTGGGGCTAGGATGATATGTGAGGTTACAGCTTTCCCATTGGTATCCCCAGTATCCCCCAAAAGTCACCCTCATGTCACCCATAGGCAAAGGCTGATGAGGATGGTGGTAAAGGAAGGCCTAGGATGTGATCGAGGAGAGTGAGAGAGACAAACTGGCGAACCCAACTCAACAAAGCAATGGTGGCCCCACCCGCAAGCAAGAGAAAGACAAGGCCAAGGATGACCAGAGGCTAATTACACAAGGGACAGTTGCCCATCCACATTGGCAGCTAGGGGGGCGTGTCTGGATAGAACGCTGGACCTGGAGTCAGGGATACTTGACTTTAAATCCAGCCTCAGCCACGCACACCGGTTGTGTGACCCTGGGCAAGTCACTTACCTGCTGTCTGCCTCAGTATCATCCACTATAAAAGGGAATGATAATGGCGCCTATCTCATAGGGTTGTAGTAGGGATTAAATGAAATATTTATGAAGTGCTTAGCGTAGCGCCTGGCACATAGTAGGAGCTTTCTGAATACTTCTTCTCTTGACGTTGGTTTGTTGCTCATTTTGCATTGACAGTGTAATTGCCATAAATAACGGATGACTTGTAGGCCTTTAAAGAAATGCAATGTTAAAAAAAAAGCCTGGAGAAAAGTAGAAAGCCGAGTCTCACATTCTCTTCCATTCCATCTTAAACACTTAGAGCTCACTGTGCTGTCTGGGATCAAAATTGTGTGTTTAAGGAGTAAGCAGCGGATCATAGTGGTTCGAGGCCCGATTTCAGCGAGACTGTTGTGCCCTGAGGCACGTCCCTTCTCCTGCTCAAGCTCCATTCATATTCATGTCCTGTGCAGTCCATAGAAGACACTCAAACACCCATGATCTCAGCTGACTTTTGAGCTGGACTCTGGCCTGATTGCGGATGGAAAAACCCCCAAGCTTGGAGCTAGAAGCCCTGATTTTGGGGCCCAGCTCTGCCACGAGCATCATGGGTCAATAACTTAGAAATAGGATTCTCATCTGCAGAATAGAGAGAGGAGTCCTTGGAAGACCTTGCAAGGGATTAGCAGGAAAACCAGTCATGACCCATGTCTGTAGGGTTTTTTGACTTAAAAGAGCTTTGCTCATCCCCTCCTTGGGCAGTTAGCAGTCTGAGTATTGTTTATTCCCTTTTTATATGAGAAGAAACTGATCCTCAGGGTCCCGAAGCTAGTAGAAGTACATAAGTCTTTGGCCTGCCAAGCTCAGTGTTCTTTGTCATGGAAAGCTAATGATATGTGAGATACATTCATACATATACAGATAGATAGGCACACACATAGTGCTTTGTAATTATAACTCCCTCTTTTTATAGCATTTTAAGCCTTGCAAACAAAACCCCTCCTTTACATTGTCTCATTTGATCCTCACAACAACCCTGTGAGATAAATGCTATTATCATCTCCATTTTACAGATGAGGAAACTGAGGCAGTGCCTAGGATCAGCCTAGTGAGGCAGGATTTGAACTCAGATTTTCCTGATTCAAAGATCAGTGTTCTGTGTGTTGTGCTGTCTTGCCCTTATAATATCTAGACACCTCTTAATTTTTTTTGTTTTTAATAAAAAAATGACCCTTCCCTTTCTTATTTTGAAAAAGATAAACCAGATTCTTGCAACAAATATGCATAGATTTTTTTTAAGTTTTGCAAAGAACTTAACATATTAATCTCATTTGATCGTTTGAAAGGGCAAAATGTGAATTATTTCTGTGTGGTTCAGCGTGGTGTATGGTTGGATTTGGAGACTGAGATTTTAAGTTTTAGTCTTGGCTCTTGTGCTTCCATTTGAATGAATGAATGAGCATGTCTGAGGTTCCTATGGTATACCTGGCACTGGGCATCCATCCAACATAAGAGCGATGGGCTCTTTGAAAATATCATTTTCCTCATTTGACAGATGAAGAAACAGAGACATGAATTGACTTGTGACTTAGCTGTAGGTGCCAGGGGCGGGATGTGACCCTAGGTCTCTTCTGCTTCAAGTCCAGTGCTATTCTTCACTAGGCCACATAGCCTCTTACAAATCGTCCAGATCTTTATTAAAAAAATTAATATCTTTTTGAGATCTTAATATCACCTTTCTTTTTAAATATGTTTTCCCTTCTTCACCGCAGGGAACTCTTCCGCATAACAAAGACTGAAAAAGAGGAAAGAGCAGCAAGGCCTGACAATTCATGCACTTGTTCCACACCCAGGGTCTATTGTGTGCATTGTCTCAGCTGGGTCATTATAATCACAAAGTACTCAGTTTCATGTTATTTTTCCTCTACACTTACAATGTTTTAGTCACTGTGTATATATTGTTTTGAGCATTATTTTTACTTTGCTCTGTATCAGTTCATGCCTCCCCTTGCTTCTCTGAATTCTTCATAGCTATCATTGGCCATTCGCTCATGGGAGGGCATCTGCTTTGTCTCCAGGGCCACACTTTTATTTTTGAAGATTGGGACATTAGTTCAGAGGAGGGAAATAATTTGTTCATGGTCACTTGCACAGGGAGGTGTCAGTGCTATAACTCAGGCCTTCATCGTGACAGACTTTCATACCTTGACTCCTTTACCAGAGGATCTGTGTTGCCTCTATCACATGTATCTATTACATATATGCCTGGCTATTGTTGTATTCTAGGTTTCAGCCTACTCTTCCCATGGTGATGAGTGAATGTGTAGGAGACTGTGTCCCAGGTTATGTTTTGTAACTTTCTACTCATACTGTACTCTCTTAGTAAATGCCTTTGTTGCGACCTAATTGAGACAACTGGCTGATTGTTAATGAGAAGCACACCAATGGGGGCTCATGAACTACAATAATAAGAATAGCCATAAATGCTTTATTACTATCGTCAGTCAGCCAGGTATTTTCTTACAACCTGGCTATTAGATGTGAATGAACCCTTAATCAATTTGAAAGGATTATGGTGCTTTGACCCTTGGTAGATGAAAGCATCTTGTGAGTAGCTAAGAAGATGACACCTCTTGGGCTACATATATAAAAAGAGCAAGCCAGCTTGGAATCTGCCAGTCAGATGGTGAAGCCATTTGGTAGTGGAGGATTCTCAAATTCCGGAGTCAAGTCCTGTTTTACAGCTGGAGTCAGACCCCAAATCCTTGAGGATTACTTGGGGTTTGTAGCAGCGGTGGGGCAGAGTTTGCCTCTGTCTCTGTCTCTGTTCTCCCAAGTCTGGAATAGGAGACAATACATCCAGTCAGGGGTAGATTGGGACACTGAGAACAACTGGATTCAGAATAACTGTTATTGGAGGAGGAAGTCAGCCCCAAGGAGCATGACCCTTTGTACAACATTATGCTACAAAGTCAGTATGACTTAGTACCATTGTTCTCTAACTTTGAGCGCACTCTCCCCAATGGAACTGAATTCTTTTTTTCTGTAAAAATGACTTATATTCAATGCTTGCAGGTTTATTTATTTTATTATGTTAAACATATTTCCATATTAGTCATGTTGTGAAAGAAGAATCAGAACAAAAGAGAAAAAACATGAGAAAAAAACAAAAACGACAGCAAAAAAGGTAAAGAAGTCTGCTTTGATCTGCATCCAGTCTCCGTAGTTCTTTCTCTGGATGTGGATGGCATTTTCCATCATGAATCGTTTGGAATTGTCTTAGATCCTTGTATTGCTTCGAAGAGCTATGTCTAACAAAGTTGGTCATCGCACGATGTTGCTGTTACTGTATACAGTGTTCTCCTGGTTCTGCTCACTTTACTCAGCATCAGTTCATGCAAGTCTTTCCAGGTTTTTCAAAGTCCACCTGCTCACCGTTTCTTATGGAACCATAGTATTCCGTCACGATCACACACCACAACTTGTTCAGCCATTTCCCAATTGATGGGCGTCAATTTCCAATTCTTAGCCCCCACAAAAAGAGCTGCTGTAGATACATGTACATGTGTTTCCTTTCCCCTTTTTAATGATCTCTTTGGGATACAGACCTGACAGCGATATTACTGGATGACCTGAATGTTTTTGTGAGAGAGTGTATGTTTCTTAACAACTTCTTACTATAGCATTTCAGCAAATATCTTTGTTAAAAGCTATTTAAATCTTTGACTGATTATTAATGAGAAGTATGCTGGTAGGGGCCCATGAGTGATGATGTTAGAAACCCAGGCTGTGGGCATTACCCCTAGAACCGTGAGAAGTAACAATAACCCTCTAGGGACCCCAGACTGGGGCTTTATCTGCAAGTTTGGGGACTAGTCCCAGGCCAGGTGCTACAGATGGAATAATGACAAATGC
Organism: Trichosurus vulpecula; assembly: GCF_011100635.1. Taxonomy (NCBI): domain Eukaryota; kingdom Metazoa; phylum Chordata; class Mammalia; order Diprotodontia; family Phalangeridae; genus Trichosurus; species Trichosurus vulpecula. Next base: position 21,630,230 of record NC_050576.1, read on the forward strand.
AGTTCAAAGGCCGTTTCTTCCAGGAAGCCTTCTTTGATTCCTCTTTATCCCAGTACTTTGCTTGTGGCTCTTTCACCTCTTTCCTGCCTTATTTTGTGTTCTAACTGTTGGGGAGTATATTCTAATTCCTTGAGTTTATATCACACCCTCCTACTTGGCTGCTTTAGCTGCCTCTGGGAATGTCGCTCTGCTGTTTTTATATTGTTGTCTTGAACATGATTTGTGGTTTTTATTATTTGTTTCTTTATTCAGACATTATTCCCCAAGCATTCCTTGAGGTCTCCAGAAGATCCACATCTTTTGTTAGATTTTCCTTGTACATGATTAATTTTACCTACTATTTCATGATCTATGTAGTGCTTTACATTTCTACCACTATGAACTTATTTATACTTTGTCCTTTCCTAGACGGTGATCCATTTTGGTGACTCTTCCACGTGTCTTTTAAAAACATGTATTTTCCTGACCAGATTGTGAGTTTCTACTTCCCTGAATAATAGCTTCTTAATAATTGTTTTTTGAATTGAACCTGAAAACCTATAGTTGTAGCTCCTTGAGTAATTTTAGAAATGAAGGAAATTATTTAAAAATCACTTTGTGTGTAGACTTTGTCTAATTCTGAGTTTAATTCAGAACAGAAGATTTAAGATCCAGTCCCTTTAAGGTTTTTATTTTATTTTTGTTTTAGGTTTTAGTTATGTCTTTAGTTTTTAGTGCCACATTCATTTCCCTCTCTATTCTTGCTGGAATCAAACCCTCCCTTATAACAAAAGAAATAGTAAAGCAAAACTAGCCAGTTAAAACAACCTTAGCTCACAGTGTAAACAGCACTCTGCTCCCACAGTCCCCCACTTCTCTATGAAAAGGAGGGACATGTTTCCCTAGTCATTGCAGTTAATCTGTTCTCATTTCTTACCTAGCCTTAATCACTAAATGGGTGTTGCCTCAGTCACATTGAGACCTATCAAAGAACTTAGCTTAAAAAGACCAAGACCTCCCACTGCATCCTGGGCCATCTCCAGTTGTCCTGATCTGTATCTGGCCACTAGACCCAGATGGCTCCGAAGGAGGAAGTGAGGCTGGTGACTTTGCACAGTCCTCCTCACTTAAATCCAGCTCACCGGCATGTCATGTCATCACCTCCCTGATGTCATGGTCCTTGTTGAGAACAAAAGACAAACAACAATCTGTTATTGTATGCCTTTTGTGCCATTTTTGGTGTCATCATTGTAACATGTTCTCATTCTGCTTAGCCTCTCTGCCTCAGTTATCTGAATTGATTTGCATGTTTCTCTTAAAAGTCCTCAAGTTGCTAATTTCTTACGGTATAATAATATCCCATAACATTCATATACCACCATTTGTTCGCTCATTCTCCTCTTCACAGCTTTTGTTTATTTTTACCCACCAACTAATCGTAGCACAGTCCCGGAGAGATTTAATACTAATTCACATTTCTCTATAATGATGAGAAAATCATCATATCACACAAGGGAAAATGGAGACCCAGAGGTGCAGTCACTTACCCAAGGTCACATAAGCTTGTAACTTTCTAAGGCGGGATTCAAACTCGTATCGCCTGATGTGAACCCCATACACTGCACTTTAAAGCCACACACAACATGACCACTCTTGGCCATTACCTTCAGAGTTGGGATTGACCTTAGTCATCCAAGTCCTTCATTGTATAGAAGAGGAATCAGAGGCTCTGTGTAAGTGACATGCTCCAGGTCCTGCTGTGAGTGAGCATCTCCCCTGTGGCTGGTAGCATCCCATGCATTGGAGGGAGAGCAAAAGCTCAGTCTTTATTCTCCCTTCCCACAAGACTTAGGTCTGGTAGCTTTTTCCCCCTTAGCGTAAAAGCAGTGATCTTAATAATATTTTATGATGAGCAATAAAAATGTCCATTTTAAGCATATTCATACATTTGAAGGATAAAATCCTGTTAATCATCTCATAAAATGTATTTTATTTGGGCCTGGAGTGCTCTTTAATGTGCAGTGAGAAATTTCTCTGACTTAATTACTGGGAAGGAAACCCCATCAGTGCCCCTGGCCGCCCCCAGAAAACAAACAACCCACTAAACCCAACATGGTGAAAACTGGCTTGGCTTTGATGGAGATTTTTTTTCATTTTTAAAGTTGCAACCCACATGTTTAAGCAGAATAGCCACGAAGTGAGTATTTGTGTACATTAGCGACGAAAGTCTATTTGAGGATACTATTGACAGAAGGATATTTTTTTAAACTTGTTTTTACAGAACAAAAAAAAACATGTTTATGTATTTTCCCCCCAAACAGTTCCCTTTCTCCTGCTGTGTTAGCTTTAAGAGAATTTGTAGTGTGGTATTTTTTAAAAAGTGGAAACCATATAATCCTGTTGTGTTTAGAACAAGCCAAATCTTCTAGGGTTTTTTTGTTAGCATGGGGTGAAGTTTTCCAGAATTTATGCTATTGTTTGAGTCCTTTGGGCAGGAGAGAGAGACAGTGCCAGGATGAAACTAAGTCACCAACAGGGGCCCAGAAGGCGTCCCTGGGGTAGACGAGCCAGGTCATAGATACAGTGCTGACTTGAGAATAAGAAATCCTGCTGATCAGATCCTGCCTCAGCCATTTGGTAGTTGTGTGCCCAGAGACACATCACTCAGCATCTCTCGGGTCTTTTCATCATCTTTAAAATGGGGGAGAGACTGCATTTTGCAGTGGAAAGAAAGATGGATTTATAGTCAGAGAGGCTGGGTTCATTCCTTAGTTTTGAGACTTACTATGACTGTGATCTCGGTCAAGTCACTTAACTCTTTTAGCCTTTATCTCTAAAATGAGGGGTTTGGACTGGATGACCCCTGAAGTGCCTTCCAGCTCTATCTATGGTGTTATTGGCGTAATTGTGACTGCCTTTCAGAGTTGTTTTGAGGCTCAAATCAGATAATATGTGTAGTACCCCATGTGAGCTATTTTCCCCAGTTTATACTTGTACTCATAGGCAAGGCCCCAGAGGGTGGCAGCCACTGTATATTCTAGGAATAAGGCTGTGGATAACTATTCTTATTATTATAGCTTATGAGCCCCCATTGATATGCTTCTCATTAACAATCAGCCAGTAGTCTCATTAGGTCTTAGCAAAGGCATTTACTAAGAGTATAGTAAGAATAAAAAGCAACAAACCATAAATCTGGGACACATTCCTGCCCATTCACTCATCACCACGGGAAGAGGGGGCTGAGACCTAGAGTATAATGGTAGCCAAACATATGTGTAATAGACACATGATAGAAGCAATTCACACCTCCTGATATTGCCAGGCCTGGAAGTCTTTTCTAACTTCCTAGACCCTTCATGATGGGGTTCCAAGGTCTGTACCTCTCTCAATCAGTCCTACTTTCAGTGGCTAGTAATCACTTTCTTTTATGCTTCTTTCTTCTTTGGGTGACAATTTTTATGTATTAATATCTTTCTAGAATATAGATCTCTCCTCTCTTGATGGATGCAGTATCTCTTATTGATCCAGTGGTGTTAATGTTGTGACCCCTCTCTTCTCCCTTTGTTGCTCTGTGGTAAAGGTGGAAGAGTCTCATACACAAATTTCTCCAACTCTGACTCCTCAACTGCGTAATTGCTTGCTTCTTTTGTATATAGGCCCAAGGGACACGATGGATTCTCTCAGAAAATCACACGATGTTTCCTGAGTGGCGTCAGCTGCCTTCATACAATGGCCAAGGCCTTCTAGTATTCACAGTTGACTAAGGAACTTTTTCACACATTGTTGTGAGGTTGTGGGAAAACTCCTCATCACTTCTTTTACACTTTGTAAATATGTTCTGGGCCTTCTGTGATTACATCAGCTGAAGTAGAGAAGTGAACTTTCCTCCCTTACACATGCAAAATGTTTTATGAACTTTAAAATAATATATGGTGTAAATGACAGCTATGATAACAAAAATGGTCTTGACGGGGAGAGCCGGCGTAGTAAAGGAGGACTAGTCAGCACATGGTGAAATCCTGCAGATGTCCCAGAGTGATTGCAAATTAGAAATACAAAAATACAGAAAAGAAATACAAGACAGTCACAAAGCAGCAACATACTCTGCCCTGTTGGGGAGACTGGAGGTGACATGGGCCAGGCAAATCAAACCACCGATATACCATCTCCTCTCAGATGCTGAAGGAGATGGCTCCAGGCCCTGAACCCAAGATAGCCAGGCACGGTTGTGCCCCCTTACCTCCAGCCTTGCTTCTAGGCTACCCCCACCCCGCTTCCGCCATCGTCCGGGGAATCAGTCCTCATTGAGGTGCTGTCTGGCAAGTGCATCTGCAGATTCTGGAAAGCAGATCCTTGCTCCCAGACTCCCTAGACACTGTCAAAATGGGTCAGCATCAGAAATAGATATGGTTTTACCAGTAGAAGTGACATTAAAGAAGATCTATCACCATCGGCTTTGCTGCTGACCCCTCTTCCATGTCCCCCTCCCCTACCCAATTTTATCAGGGCAGAGCCTGCCTCGTTTTTCTGTTTGCACCCCTAGTTCTTAGCATGGTACTTGGTACATAGTGGGCACTTAGTAAATGCTATCTTCATTCATTCATTCATTCATTCACTCATTAATTGTACAATAGAAAGTCATGAACTTGGGATCAATATTCAAGATAGAGGATAGTCTATTTTGGAATACAATTCAATTTTAAAATAATTAAGCACTTACTGTATGCAGAACATTAGGTCTCTTTGGACCTTCCACCTAGTGCTTCTAACTAAGTGGTGCAGTGGATCGAGTTCTGGGTCTAGAGTCAGGAAGATCTGAGTTCAAATCCAACCTTAGACACTTGCTAGCTGTGTGACCCTGGACAAGTCACTTAACCCTTCTGTGGCTCAATTTCCTCATCTGTAAAATGGGGGTGATATTAATAACACCTGTCTCCTAAGGGTCGCTGTGAGGACCAAATAAAATAATAATTGTAAAGCGATTGACACAGCGCCCAGCACATAGTAGGTACGACATAAATATTAGTTATCACTGTCCTAAGAGAAATGCCAAATGCCAAATGTGAGATGTGGACCCTCCGGCCTCAGCCTGTTCATTCTCCTGCTTCGCCCCAGCTCTCTGCCTTTAATGCTTCCCTTTCCCTGGATGTCTCATAGCTGTCTCTTGTTTTTTCCATCACCCTCATTGTTTCCTGCCCGTAAGCCTTTCCTTCCCTCTTAACAAAGTTGACAAAGGGGCCAAAAGCACTTGAGAAAGACCCACCGAGGCATCGCCTCTACCCGACTGTGTGGGGCTTTTCCAGTGACACCCAAGTGGAGGAAGAATGCTCATTGCTTCCAGAGGACTGATGATGAGGCGCACTCAGCAGAGAGGTGGTGGACTGTGGGTGCTGGATGAGGCATGTGTGATTTCCTATGGTTCTTGTGGCAGGTTTTCTTCTCTGCCAATTAACTGTAACTCTTTGTTGTAGAGGAAATTTCTGTTGGGAAGTGGCTTCGGTAGCCTATGAAAGGAAGAAGATGCATTCTCAACTTGTCTCTAGGATCAAATTTGCTCATTAAAATTGCGTAACATTCAATGTTAAAAAAAAATCAAGAAAAAAAATTTTAAGAATAGATATTACCCGGATTGTGATGTGCAGTTGGAAAGATAGCCATCAGTGTGGACAGATATTAAAGATGGAGAATTTGGGTCCAGAATTGAATAGGAAGAAAGGAAAGCAGGACACATTTGGGACCCTGGGCACTGGACTCAGTGCTCACCAGTGGCTTCCTGCTGCCGGGACTCATTTCATTCCCCCCCAGTACTCTCCATGTGATGACATATAGCTGAATATCATAGTCTATCACAATCAAGATTGTAGGTGAGCCAAAGGGCACAGAGAGCCACACCTGGGCAGTTCAGCGCTTGCTGCAGCTCACTGCCAGTGAAGGCCTGTCCTCGAGAAGCAAAGCTTGAAACATTCTCAAGGAAATGGGAGACCGGCAGAGAGAGGAAGTGGGCCAGTCACAGTCAGAGGTGCAGGTAGCCATCCCCAGGGGATGGGAGGAAGTGGATATGCCCTTCACTTGCAGCTTTTTTAGTGAAAAATAATTATGGACTTGACAGACATCAACAAACGTGAACATTCCCATAAGCAAAGAAGAATGTTTAACCATGAATCTCTATAGTGTTCAGCTAGGTTTTTAAAATGACTATCTCTGTTCCCTCAGTTCTCTTTTGTGGATGAAAAAAAGTTTCATAGATGCTTTTTCCTTCCTTCCTTCCTTCCTTCCTTCCTTCCTTCCTTCCTTCCTTCCTTCCTTCCTTCCTTCCTTCCTTCCTTCCTTCCTTTTTTCCTTCCTTCCTTCCTTCCTTTTTTCCTTCCTTCCTTCCTTCCTTCCTTCCTTCCTTCCTTCCTTCCTTCCTTCCTTCCTTCCTTTCATCATAACCATTGCTTGCCTGTATCTCTCCTCCATTCCATCCAAAATAAAAGCCTTCCTTCGTAACAAGGCACAATGTCTCCTCATATTTAGCTTTGTCTCAAAATGCATGTCTAATTCATGTCTTGTCCAGCGCTCCTCAAATATTTTGGTCTCAGGGCCTTAAAAAGAGCTCTTCTTACTTACTGAGGACCAATCAAAGAGTTTTTTTGTTTATGTGGGTTATCTCTATTAATATTTACTGTATTAGAAAAGAAAATATCTTAGTATGATTATGAAAATGGTTTTGACCTCACAGACCCCCTCCCACTTTGAGAAATGCTGCTCTAGTGGGTCCCCTTTCTACAAAGAGATGAGAGTCGCACGTCATCATTGTTTGGAGAGTTACGATTGTCCCTGTGCCCATCAGTTTTCTCAGGTCTCAGTCATTTTTCTTTATAGTACTGTAATCATTGTATATGTCGTTCTCCTGGTCCTGCTGACTTCACTTGCATCTATTCATCCAAATCTCCTCAGGCTTTTTCAAAGCCCTATTCTTTCATCATTTCTTACAGCATCATAATATTTTGTTCAATTCTTATCCCATGACCCTTTTAGTAATTCTCCAGGTGATGTTCCCCACCTAGTTCTTTGCTACAAGAAAAAAAATGTGCATATGGGTCCTTTACCTCTTTCTTTAATCCCTTTGGGACATAGGCCCAATAGTTGTATCATTGGGTCAAAGGGTACACGCAGTTTGGTGTCCTTTTGGTGTTAATTCTAATGGCTTTCCAGAATGGCTGGACCCTTTCACAGCTCCATCAGTGAAATATAAGTTTGCCTGCCCCTGCAGCCCCTCCAGCAGCTGTCATTTTTGCTAGCCTGAATCATCACATGTAGGACCTCAGCATCATTATAATTGACATTTGTGCCTGAGATTTTGAAGTGATGGTCCATGCTTGGGCATATTTGAGAGGAGAATTTTATTCCGTCATGTGTTATACTAGATGGTTGCTGATGGTCCCTTCCAACCTGGAGATTCTATGATTGTACAAACATATATATGTGTGTGTGTGTGCATGTGTGTGTATGTATATAATGTTTTTGAATTATTTATAAGGCCATTCATATCTTTCTGGTTTTTTTCTAATATAAGAAGCCAGTATTTCCCTGAACCCCATGCAGTATAAAGCTGTTGATTCCTATATACTCTTTTGCGCTCATGTCCATGCCCAGAGTGAGGCAGAGACAGTAACCCAGGGCCAGCCTGAATAGCTGTGTCTCCCCTTCTGTAGGATAAGAGGAGGAACCAGGGCTAGCGTTGGGCAAAGAGATAAGAAGAGCAGAGTTGGCAAATTCAGATAGGGCCATAGAATGCTAGAGCTGGGAGGGAGATTAAAGCTTGGATTCATTTTTAAAATTTTGAATTTTCCCCCACATTTTTACCCTTTAGTCACATGCAAGAATCAGTGTTGTAAGGGGCCATAGAACAGAGAATATCACAGGTGAGAAGGAGCTTAGAGCATAGGATGTCAGAGCTGGGAGTGGCCTAAGAACAGGCGATGTCAGAGCTGAGAGGTAGCTTAGAACAGGGGATGTCAGATCTGGGAGGAGCCTTAGAACAGGGAATGTCACATCTGGGAGGGGTCTTAGAACATGGAAAGTCAGAGCTGGCAGGAACCTTAGAACAGAGGATTTGCTGGCTCTAAGGGACCTTGGCTATCTAGTCTAATCCACAAAGAAAAGGAATCCACTAGAACATACCCAACAAGTCAAGCCTCCGCTTGAAGACCTCGCAGGAGGGAGAGCCTCCTCCCACGGAGGCAGCCCCATTCCCCTTTTAGTGAGTTCTTGACTGTCCTTGATTGGACGCGTTTCCTGACCTCAAGCCTTGACTTATCCCTTGTCCACCATCCACCCACAACTCCTGATCATGCCCTCTGGGGGCCAACAGAACAGGCTTCTCCCGCCTCCCCTAAATGGCCCTGCATTGTCATGTTCCCCTGGGTCTTTTCTTCTCCGGGACAAACACCCACAGCTCCTCAGCCAGTCCTCATATGACATGGACACAGGACCCTCCTCTGGCCACTCTGCACACATGGAGCGTCAGTCAGAATGTAAAATGTGAGAGCTGAGAGAAAGAGTGTTAGTCTCATCCCTGCATTTAACGAATGAAGAAGCTGAGGGTCAGCGATGATGGTAACTAGAGCCCAGGCCTCCTGACTCTGGGCCTGTGTCCCACAAAACAAACCCACAATACAAATTACTTGTATTATTAAACTATATATGTCACCTAAGAATTCTATATAGCTCCAATTTCTACTTCCCTAGAAACCTGGCTGCCGGGTGATGAATGGGCCACAGCGACTCATGAAACCATTTCCTGGGATGTCAAGGGCCTGGGCTCTGCATCTGTGGAGGAAGAAGCTCCCAGATCCAATAAAATCACAGGTCTTTGGAAGTATCGAAGATGGACTTTTGCACGCGGTGCTCGCTCTGTGACTAATGACTGTCCTCTGAGACGCTCCACAAGGCGATAAGATCCAAGGCCCTGAGTCTGTGGCCCCCTCCACTACCCCAGCTGGAAGGTCAGAGAGGTCACCTCTCCGCGGGTTGGTCTCCATCACACCAGGACGTAGACAAGAACGATCGAGGGTCTATGTGTCAGAGCTCGGAATGAGCCTTGGCCGTTACATTTGGGGATATTCAAAGACCAGGGACGTGTAGCTGGGGCTGCTCCGGGGACCTATTCATTAATTTATATATTCACATTTTTAAAACCATATTTTTATTGACGAGAAGTGGTGTGTCATGGTGGATTGAGAGGCGGTCTCAGAGTCAAGAAGACCAGGGTTCGAGTCCCACCTTGGATGCATGTTAGCTGTGTGAATGGTGGAGGGAGTTACGCTCATTAAGCACCAGGCGTTTGGTATACAAAGAACAGTAAAAGATAGTCCTTGGGCTCGAGGAGCTCATGATCTAATGACTGGATCTCCTTATCATTGACATTACAGGTCTAGTCCAAAAATATTATTGTATTGGATTAAAGACAGCTAGGTGGTGCAGTGGTTAGAGCTCTGGACATGGAGTCAGGAAAGCTTCAGGGCCTTAGTAGCTGTGTGACCCTGGGTAAGTCACTGAACCTTTTGTCTGCCTCAATTTCCCCAACTGCAAAATGGAGATAACAGCACCTACCTCCCAGAGTTATCATGAGAATCAGATGAGATCCTGTGAGTGACACACTCTGAGGCCTTAAAGTGATGCGTCAGTGCTGACTGCTGTGGTTATTGGTGTCATCGCATCGCCTTCTTGCTTCCTACGTGGGTTAGGGTTGGGAAGGAAGGGAGGGAGGGAGGGAGGGAGGAATGGAGGAAGGAAGAAAGGAAGGAAGGAAGGAAGAAGGAAGGAGGGAGGGAAGGAGGAGGAAGGGAGGGAGGGAGGAGTGAGGGAGGGAGGAAGGAAAGAAGGAAGGAAGGGAGGGAGAGAGGGAGGAAGGAAGGGAGGAAGGAAGGGAGGAGGGAGGGAGGGAGGAAGGAAGGGAGGGAGAAAGCCATTCTTATAAACGAGACTAAGAAAGAGAAAAAGCAGTTCAGCAAAATCAGTCAATGTCTGCTAGGTGTCGCCATAGGGCACAGAGCAGCAGGCCAGGGGGCAGGAAGACCTGAGTTTGGCCTCAGACACTAGCCGTGTGACCCTGGGCAAGTCACTTAACCCTGTTTGCCTCAGTTTCTTCATCTGTAAAATGAGCTGGAGAAGGAAAAGACAAACCACTCCAGCATCTCTGCCAAGAAAACCTCAAATGGGGTCATGAAGAGTCAGACACCATTGAAAATGACTGAACAGTAACAAAAGCCATCAACACATAAATGATCTCTGGAAGCATATGCAATATTCCACGCCTGCAGCCCCCATCTCTGCAAAGCACTGGGTAAAGATGCATTTTCTCAGCTCTTCTTAGTGTCCAAGGCTGGTCATTAGAGTGATACAGACCAGCCCGTCAGTTTCAACTGGGCAAAGGTATGACACGAACATGAAACCCATGGTGGCGGGGGGAGTACAGAAATTGCCTATACCTCCAGGTCAGCAGAGGAAGCCATGACCCTCTCTGGAGATGACAATTCAGACATGGAACTAAGCTTGGTCTGCTCCCAAGGCTTCTGAGACCCTGGTGTCTGTGACTAGTCTGCCTCCTGCTACCTCAGGGGGTTGATTAAAAAGGAGGGGTGGGCTTGTAGGAAGCTGTCAAGATGCAGCCTCTGGTAGCATTTAGCTTTTGGAGTTTGTCCAACATGGGGAGTACGCTCCCTGTTTATTTCTCTTCCCTGAGATGGAGCCCACGGCGTCCTGGACGTCCTCTTCTTGGCCCGATGCCCCAGCACTGCCTATTCCTGCCAAGGATCCAAAGTTGAGCTGCGGGAGGAAGGCTCATTCTTGGATGTGTTTCTAGCCCTCTCCAAAGCACGCAGGCTTTTAAAACTTCCTGCCCCACTTCTACAAACTGGTTATCCAGGGGTGATCTGGGAGTGTCTGAATGATCTGCATGGAACCTTTGGAGCCTCACCCATCACTCTTCCCCAAGAAGCGCTAATGATTAATGCCACTACAGGGCTAAATCGGTCCCAAGTGTTCTCAGTGCACTTGATAAAGAAGCTCTCTGATTTATAGCAAACACCATTATTGAGCGGTGGCAGGGAGAGGCCAGGGGGGGATTTATCTTGCTGGAAATTCCATCTGTTGGAGCCTTCAAATGAGCAGGAATACTATGTGTCTCAAAATGGCCTGGTTTGGAGGGTTGCAATGTTTTCTCGTCCCCCCACCCCACCTCTGCCCTTTTAGTAAATTAAAATTTAAAAGAAAAAGAGGGAAAAACTATGATAGAAGATAGCTACCTTGTGGGCTAGATGTACTGAATATATTTTAAAATGATAATCACAAATTCTTTAAGTGTCTACCATGTGTGAGATACTGCCCCAAGTGCTGGGGATGCAAAAGTCAAGAGTCAGAATTAGAAGGAGATCACCACGGTTGTGACTACCAAGTAGGGAACCAGGACTACTGGAAAGATTGGGGTGCTCTCCATAGAAATGAGAAGTCAGGAGGAGGGGGGCATTTAAAAATAATGAGGTCTGGGTTGGCTATAGAATATCCAGATAGAGATAGCCAACAGGCTATTAGACCACAGATTTAGAGATGGAAGGAGACTTGGAGGTCATCTGGTGCAGCCCTTTCTTTCATTTGAACCTCGGTCCTCTGAATCCAGATTTAATTCTCTTTCCACTGTACCTTGCTGTCTCCGAATGACTGGAACTCAAGCAAGAGATCAAGGCTGCATACATAGATATGCGGGTCACCTGCATAGAGATGATAGGATGATTGTTGAATACATGGCAGCTGATAAAAAAGGGTGTGTGTGTGTGTGTGTGTGTGTGTGTGTGTGTGTGTGTGTGTGTGTGTGTGTGTCTGTGTCCGTGTGTCTGTGTGTCTGTGTGGGGTGGGGTGGGGAGGAATGGAGGGTGGGAAAAGGAGGTGCGGGGAGAGGCAGAGATAGCAACAAAGTTACGGAGATGCAAACACAGAGAACAATAAAAAGACAGGGAAAGAGGGAGAAACAGCAAAACAGACAGTGAGGAGACAGACAGATAGACAGACATAGAGGGGCAAACAGAGAAAGGACAAAACCAGAAAGCATTATAGAGAGGGAGACACAGATGGTCAGAGAAGGAGGGAGAGATAGAGAATGGGAGAGAGACAGAGATGTAGAGAGAGAGAGAGGAAGCGAGAAGCAGATAGAATGAGAAGGAGAAACAGGAAAAGACAGAGAGAGGGGGAGAGGGCAAGAGCCAGAGAGACAGACACGGACTGATGCATAAAAGTCTGATTTCCTTTTCCTCTTCCTCCTCTTCTTCCTCTTCCCCTCCTCCTCTTCTTCCTCCTCTTCTTCCTCTTCCTCCTCCTCCTTCCCCCCCCCCCCCCCCCCGCCCCATGAGTTTTCACTTGTAATAGGCTGGAAGTTTCAAGATGGGAACAAAGGGAACATGATCAGTGAGCTCTGCTGTTCAGACTGGCTTCCTATCTTCTGTCTCCTAAGCTGGCTCTTTGGAGCTTCCATGAGGGAAATGGGAGAGGCTGGCTAGGTCTGGAGTAGTAGTGGCTGCTGCTGCCAGAGATAGGAGGGACTAGTGACTGGGACCACATATAGAAGAAGCACTGAGAACTTGGCTATGACACTGTGAGAGCGAAATGATCAGAGGTCAACACGGAAAAGGGAGTTCTGATCCTGGAGACTGTGATGTGTGAGAAAGGAAGATCTGGGGCTGTTGAGAATCCCATTGGGCTGCTGATCTGGAGGCAGAATGATTTCTTTTATTTTCTTTTGCAGTTTCCCTTGGTTCTTTCTAGTCCATGATCCTGAGAGAGGTCATGCATCCCTCTTCCCTTGTTCCTTTCCCTGATCCTTGAGGCATGTGGCCAGAATTCCTTGGACCATAACTTAAAAATCTGGGAGGGCAATGGGAAGAGGTTTAGCAGATGTCTGCCTTCACACAGGAGCTGTTGGTTTATTTCATTTTCTTGTTATTCAGTGCTGTGCTATTTAAAAATAGAAGTGCACCTTTCATAATAATGGCTAGGGGCCAATTTTTAATTAAACAAGGGATAGAAGAGATCAGAAAAGATAGAAGAGACAATTTTGACTAAATAAAATTTAGAAGCTTCTGGAGGAAAAAAATCAATGAAGGTAGAATTAGAAATGGTAGGATGAGAATAAATATTTGCATCAAATTTAACTGATAAAAGACTGATACCTGAAATATGTGTAGAATTGATACCCCAAATAATACCAAAACCCATTCCTTAATGGTCAACTGGTAAAACTATATGCAGACTTTTCCTTTTTTTTTAAAAAAATTCAGAGTTTTAAAAAGAAGAATTGAAACTATAAATGACCACATGAAAAATGCTAGTCACTGATGAGATAAAACAGCTCTGAAGCTTTACCTTACACCATGCAAATTGGCAAAGAGGACAAAGGATGGGAACAGTTACTGTTGGAAGGGCTGGAGATTGACAGGGACACTGATATACTGTTGGTGTGGCTGTGAAGTTGTCTGACCATTCTGGATGTCAATTGGGAATTGTGGGAGAAATGTGGCAAAACTGGCCAATAGCTTTTAACCCAGTGATCTAGCCACTGTGTGGATGTCCCAAGGAAGTCAAAGACAGATAAATAGGTCCAATATATTCTGAACTATTCATAGTAGCACTTTATCCTGTATACAGTAAATTATGTGAAAGTAGCATGCCAGGTCTCTGAATCCTTTGAATACAACTGGCTATGAATAGAAAGAGAGGAGCCCGTGCAGGGTAGGATATTATGAACTGGCTTATAGAAAGTAGAGTTTACATTTTCACATTTTGGGCAACGTTCCATTTCATCATTAAGATTAATTCTCCACACAACCAGGGAGAGTTAACCCAAACTTAGCACAGCTGCCAAAGCATGGCCTTGACTAGGCTAGAGGAGGAGCAGGTGAATTCCCTTTGGTGGTCAGGAAGGAATACTTAAAGGTTCTCCCTCTCAAGCCCCAGAGACAATCTGATAAGGCCCTTTATAAAGGCTAGTGGCTTAAGTGGAGTTGCCCCTGTGGATGACTTAAATATTGCACTTGCTTGTTGGACAATTAATACAGTGACACACTACTTTTCTATAGGCTTAAGGAAGGCAGCAGGTGATCCACATGAAAAACAGAACCCAGATGTAGGAGTACCATTTAAGGAGCACCATTTTTGTTGTTGGAGCTTCAGCATCTAATCTAGTTGCTAGAACAAAGGAGATGCTTAACCAGTATTTGTTGAATAACTAAGATGTCAGAAGTGAAATTTGAACCCAGGTGGTTCTAACATTCTATTCACAAAACTGCATTGTTGAATTCTGAGAGCCATCCATGATACTAAGAAAAGAAGACCTGGAGTGAAGTTAGGAGACCCAGTTTCGAGCCCTGTCTCCAGTCCTAGCTATGTGCCCTTGAATTAGTGACTACACATCTTTGAACTTTCATTTATTCATCGTCAAACGGGAATTGAGCCATCTACCTTGCAGAGTTGTTTTGGGGAAAGTGCTTTACAAAGTTCTGTCTACAAGGCTGCTATTTGAATCTTAACCTTGACTCTCTACACATGTGACCCGGGAATTGAGTCTGTGCCAACGCACATGTGAACACACACATCCAAGCTAGGCTTCCCCACTCTGCTGTCTCCTCTGAACTTCCTGTGCTGACGGGTTCAACAGCAACCTCTGCCCTTTGGCAAAGACGCACTTTAGCAGATTCTCAGCGGAAACCCTTATGCTTCTATCATGTTGTCTCAACCCTGGACAACATGCTGGCATTTGAGTGATCCCTGGTCCTTCCCAGACACACTCTCTACTCTCCAGACCCTGCTGAACACCCTACTCTCACCCTGGGGCCCCCAGCTACCTCTCTGCAAAGGCTGTTCAAGCTAGAGGTAATTAAATTTCTCTCTGTCCCCTCTAGCAACATTGATCTGTATTGGGTAGGGAGGCTCCAGAGAATTGTTTCCTGGCTGATATGTGTTGTCCTCAGACTCACGTTGAATGTGAGCTGCGTGAGTAATGAAGAGGCCCACAGAGAGGTCACTGTCAGCCACTCTCTGTTGGATTCCGTTTGGCATTCCTCAGGGGATGGGGTGTCACTCATAATTTGGGGTTGGCTTTTTTTACCCTAAACAGCACTGCTGCCTCCCATTCACTTTCTCCAAAAGTTTAGTTCTTTACAGAGAGTTTTATGATCATAGTTACTAATTCTTTCTGCAGCTACTCCCCTTGAGGACGCTTTGTGCTGCCAAAATGAACATTCCAATAGAATTGCTTTCTGTTCTAATCTTATGTATTCCGTTTTATGCATTTAAAAGTATTATTTTGACAAGGGGTTAGCCATAGGCTGATGATTCAAATAGTTGAGGTCAATTTGGAGGGACAGCTAGAGTGTAGCAACCACAGGGATCATTTTGGCTTGGTTTGTCAGGAAATCCTTCTCAATGACTCGGATAAAAGTATAAATAATATTATTATGAAATTTTCAAATGACACAAAGGTGAGAGGAAGAAGTACCATGTTGGATGAAAGAATTAGTGTTCTAAAAGATCATAACAAGCTAGGGCAATGGGTTGTCTAATAAGATGAATTGACTAGGGAAAATGCAAATTCATATGCCTAACTTAAAAAAAAACCCTTCATATAATGGTAGAAGATGGCTAGAAACAGCAGGGTTTATGTGTAAAATATCCAGGGGTTTTAGTATACTGTATGCTAAATACGACTCAACATGGAAGCCAAGAAAAAAAAAAACCTTGAGAAATTATAGGCTGCATTAAGAGAGGAATTATATCGAGTGATTGCTCTAGGATTGTCTGCCTCAGTCAAGTCACATCTGAAGGACTGTGCTCAGGTTTAGATGCAGTATTTGATGGGGCAGCTAGGTAGTGCAGTGGATAGAGCACCGGGCCTGGAGTCAGGAAGACTAGAGTTCAAATCCAGTCTCAGACACTTACTAGCTGCATGACCTTGGGCAAATTACTTAACCCTATTTGCTTCAGTTTCCTGATCTGGAAGATGAGCTGGAGAAGTAAAGGGCAAAACACACATTTTTGCCAAGAAAACCCCTAATGGGATTATGAAGTCAGGCATGACTGAAATGGCTGAATAACACAACAACTACACAATATTTTAGGAAGGACATTGACAAACTGGAGTGCCTCAGAGGAGAGTGATCAGGATGGGACCAAACACGGCGTCTTGCAGGGACTGATGGAAGGAACTGAGGGTATTGAAGCTGTGGAAGAGAAGGCTTGAGGTGGCCTGAAAACCCCCTTCGAGGACTTGAAGGACCATCAAATAGAAATGGTATTGGACTTGTTTGGTCTGACTCCAGAAGGCAGAAGGAGTGACAATTGCTGAAAGTTGTTGAGGAGCAGATTTTTTGCTTAATATAAGAAAATAATTCCTAATGCAATTGCTTACACCACAGAGTCATTGCAAGGAAAGTTCTTTTATCACTATATAATTATGAGTTATTGGAATAATAACTATTTTATCTATTCAAAAGTGGAATGAATTGAACTGCTTTGAGACTAAGTTTTTATCTAATGACTTGGATAAAGGTATAAATGACATGTTTATCAGATTTGCATATAGACTCAAACCTGAGAGGGACAGCTAAGAAACAGAGTAGGCATCCAAAAACATGGTGATGTTGCCTTGGTCAGTGGGAAGTAGCCGTTCCCCAGTCAGTCTTTTTTTGGAGGGGTTATGAAATTAAGTTGCTTTATTTTTATTAATACTAATAAAATGAATTTCTTATTTTCATTCCATCTCCTTTTGAAGTACTTTGACATGAGCAAGCCAGTAAGTTTCACAATAATAGAGATTTGTACTATATTCTGCCTCCTCATCACCACTTAACTTTGCAATAATCCTTCCAATTGTTTTATTTTGTTTTTTAAAAATTAATTAATTAATTTTTAGTTTTCAATATTCACTTCCATAAGATTTTGAGTTTCAAATTTTCTCCCCATCTCTCTCCCCCCCCACTTCAAGATGGTGTGTAATTTGATATAGGCTCTACATATACATTCATATCGAACCTATTTTCACATTAGTCATGTTGTAAAGAAGAATTAGAACCATTGGGAGAAACCATGAGAAAGAAGAAACAAAAAAAAAAAGAGAGAGAGAGAGCAAATAATATGCTTCAATCTGCATTTGGACTCCATACTTCTTTTTCTGGGTGTGGACAGCATTTTCCATCGTGAGGCCTTTGGAGTTGTCTTGGAGCCTTGCATTGCTAAAAAGAGATAAATCTACCAAAGTTAGTCATCATATATTGTGACTGTTACTCTGTACAATGTTCTCCTGGTTCTGCTCACTTCACTTAGCATCAGTTCATTCAAGTCTTTCCAGGTTTTTCTGAAGTTGGCTTGCTCATCATTTCTTATAGCACAGTAGTATTCCGTTACATTCATAAACCATGACTCGTTCAGCCATTCCCCAACTGATGGGCATCCCCTCAATTGCAAATTCTTTGCCACCACAAAAAGAGCCGCTGCAAATATTTTCGTACATGTGGGTCCTTTTCCATTTGTATGATCTCTTTTAGATACGGACCTAGAAGTGGTATTGCTGGGTCAAAGGGTATGCACATTTTTAAGGCCCTTTGGGTATAGTTCCAAATTGCTCTCCAGAATGGTTGGATAAGTTCATGACTCTACCAACAATGCATTAGTGTTTCAATTTTCCCACATCTTCTCCAGTATTTATAATTTTCCTATTTTGTCATGTTAGCCAATTTGATAGGTGTGATGTGGTACTTTAGAGTTGTTTTGATTTGCGTTTCTTTAATCAATAGTGATTTAGAGCATTTTCCCACATGACTATAGATAGCTTTAATTTCTTCATCTGCAAACTGCCTGTTCATATCCTTTGACCATTTATCAATTGGGAAATGAGTTGTAGTCTTATAAATTTGATTTGATCTCTATACATTTTAGAAATGAGGCCTTTATCAGAGATACCGGTTATAAGAATTGTTTTCCAGTTTTCTACTTCCCTCCTAATCTTGGTTGCATTGGCTTTGTTTGCACACACCTTTTCAATTTAATGCAATAGAAATTATCCATTTTGTATTTCATAATGTTCTCTATTTTTTGTTTGGTCATAAATTCTTCCATTCTCCATAAATCTGACAGGTAAACTATTCTTTGCTCTCCCAGTTTGCTTATAGCATCAACCTTTATATTTAAATCATGTACCCATTTTGACTTTATTTTGCTATATGGTGTGAGATGTTGGTCTATGCCTAGTTTCTACCATATTGTTTTCCAGTTTTCCCAGCAGTTTTTGTTGAAGAGTGAGTTCTTATCCAAGAAACTGGGATTTATCAAATAGGAGATTTGACTACTACTACTACCAGTAGTAGTCATTAACTACTGCATCTTGTGTACCTAACCTATTCCACTGATCCACCACTCTATTTCTTAGCCAGTACCAAGTCGTTTTGATGACTGCTGCTTTATAATGCAGTTTAAGACCTGGTATGGCTAGGTCACCTTCCCTAGCATTTATTTTCATTAATTCCCTTGATATTCTGGATGTTTTGTTCTTCCAGATGAATTCTATTATCAATTTTTCTAGCTCTATAAAATAATTTTTTGGTAATCACTGTCAGTCTTTAAGCAGAGGCTGGATGGCCACTTGTCAGGTACGTGGTAGCAGGGATTCTTTGGGGCCAGGGCTGGATTAGATGTTTTCTCAGCTCCCTTTCAACTCTGAATTTCTGTGGTTTTATGAACTATTTGAGAAACTGTCTTGTGGAAGAAGTGCTAAACTTATTCTGCCCAGGACAGAACTAGGTACTGTAAGTGACTATTTTAGGGAGGCAGAGAAACAATATCCTAACCATTGGGAGTGTTTAAAAATAGACCAGGCTGCCTCATAAAACATGTCCTAGGTAAAGCACTTTCTGGATCTTCAGAGCTAGGTAGATCTCTATTATTACTGTTATGTTATCATGATGATGATGATGGTAAAGCGAGCTCCCCATCACTGACAGTCTTCACTGGAGTCTGGATGATCACTTGGTAGGTATATTCTTGAGGGGATTACTGCTGCAGGTAGGGGTTGGACAGCATGCCCTTTGAGATCCTTATAAACTCTAAAAATTTATTAGCCAGAATTCTTTCATGCAAAGGTGTTATCCCTAATTTATGCATCTTCTCTGTGTATAGTTATTTTCAGGTTGTCTGTCTTCCCCAGCAGACTGGGAGCTCCTTGAGAGCAGGGACTGTCTTTTGACTTTTTTTAGATCCCCAGTACTTAGCACAATGCCTGGCTTACATATAGGTGCTTAGCAAGTGCTTACTGGCTGGTTAAAATGTTACTTTTTCCAAAGATCTGAAAGTCTCAACCCAATCATAAAGCACATGACTCTAGAAGACTCTTAGTTCATCGATAATGCTTTTATTGGAAAGTAACATGGCCAGTGCTCTGCCAGATGCCGTCTATGATGGAGCTTGCAATCCCATCACGGCTTAGTAGCTGGACAGTGTTTGAGAGTGGCCTGTGGCCATCCTCTCTGAACTTTGCCAGGCTGGTCCTCAGATGACAGGCAGCCAGTCCATTACCTGGTCTTTAGTCAAAACCTTTTCATCTCAGTGCCAGAGTATACACATCACCCAGTCTTGGGGAACCCATGCCCTGGTGCACCTGAGGCACCTGAGGACCAGATAAAGTTGAGGAAGGTGATGGAAATAACCATGATCCCCATCGGATGGATGCTGTTACTAGTGAAGCAGTTGAGCATTAAAAACAGAGAGCCATCCTGGAAGCCAGGAGGGGCTGCATTCAGTTCCTACCTTTGATCCTGTAATGTTAATGGGATATGAAGATCTTCCCCATCCATTAATAGGCTTGCTGCTTTGAGCTCTGGCCCAGCTGGGGTACATCTTGAGTCATCTAGAGCCCATTGTGGGAGGAGCTTACTTAGGAGAGGCTTGCTTGTAGGAAGGCTTTCACGCCTTTTGCTAATTTCTAATTAGGCACTGAGTCACAAGGGTTGTGAAGCCTTCTGGCTCTGAGAAGTGTAGATATACTCTGGGTTGGTATTTTGCTTTGGGGGTTTGCTGATGAGAAGAAGGATCTTGTAATTTCCTGGTTAAGATTCTGAGTAGCCGTATGTTCAGAGCTCCCTGACTACTCAGATGTAAAGGCTCTCCCGATCCAGTGGTGTATGTAAAGTGCGTAGCAATACTGCTTTGATTCGGGCAGTCAGAGCCCTGTCTGCTGGTCTTTATGCCAGTTTCTCTGCTCGTAATTTCTCTGTATTTTCTCTGAGTTCAGGGTGCTGACTTTTCCCCTGAACTAGTGAATGTAATTAAAAGTAGGATTGTTAACCCCTTTTTTGGAGCAATATTTCCTAGAAAAGCAGATCTAAGAACCTGTGCTAGCACCATCTTGGGTGTGCCAATGTGGTGGCCATTACAGACCCGTACTGGTTATATGAGCCTGGCGAGTCACCTCTCTAGGCCCCTCTCTAGTGGTATAATACATGTCTAGAAGGTGCTTCTCTAAGGGGGAGATAACCTGAAAATCACTGAACAGGCAAGATCTATCCAGGATAAGAGAAGTTTTGGGAGTTCCTGTGCCAATGAAATCTATCTGGTCCCTATCCCTCTTTCTACTAGTTATCTGAGATTTCCTTTAGCACTTCAAGGCCTGCACATTTCATTTCGTTTGAGCTTCACAACAGCCCTGGGATGTGGGTGCTAGTATTTTCTCTCCATTTACTGAAGAGGAAAACGAGACTCACAGACATGGCCTTGTTCAGGGTCTCACAGAGAGGAAGTGTCAGAGGCAAGATCTGAGTGCAAGGTTGGTCATCCGTAATACAAGGCCATCTCTCTAACCACCCACAGTACTTCTCCAATGCCATGCTTCCTCTCCTAGATTAAGACACTGGAGCTGAGGGAGATGAATGGACTCACTCACAATCATACAATTAGGAAGTGTCCGTGCTAGCCTTGAATACAAATCTTTTAACTCCAAGTCCAGGGATCATCTAGCAAATCAATAGGACCCTGAAGCTCCAGGGGATACGCCTCCCCTTTCCTTGGAGTGGGTGTTTCCTGGGTCCAGCCAGAAGCAGAGGCTCATTTGCTGGGTCCTGCTGGGGCTTGGAGGAGATTGGGGAGTGTCCTAAGGTCCCTAGGCCAGCGTTCCAGGGTCCCTGTCAGTGGTATGCTGAGCCCTGGTTGTGAAATATACACCAATGAGATAATTTACACCCCAAACTGGCAGATGCTGCTAGGCATGCCCCTGGTTGCAGTCTTCTCATTGATTGAGCTGCCCCAGGTCAGCGTCTGGAATGTGGTTTGTTTTACAAACTCTTGTCCAAGTCAGAGTAATTGGTGAATGCACCTTTATTTGAGAATGGGCAGGAGCAGATTAGGCTATCTCTTCATCCGTTATACATCAATGTGTAACATTAGCTCTAAGAATAAGAAGCACAGGACATTCTGTAGCATTTGGAAGTTCTCACCATAACCATTCCTTTTTCCTTAGCATGGCCATTTGCTGGCTCTGGCCTAACTACCTCTGTCTTCTTCCCCTTGACTTTTGGATGGTATGGCCCACATTGTGTTTGGCCTCCACACTCCGCAGAGAAATCTCCAGTTTGGATTCAGCCTTGATGCTGTCAACGGCTCCTCTCCCAGGAGATGCTGGAGGAGCTAGTCACCCTCCCTGGGCCTTGGCATCCCTTCATTAAGACAAGACTAACACGCCTGGGCTCTCCTGCTGATCCAGCCTGAGGATTAATTAGCTCCCACTGGTGCATCTCCTGCTAGGAAGGTGAATTAACTCTTTCCACTTATGCTTGTGGGCACTGGATGAATCATTTACTAAATCGTCCCGTGGAGGCCAGCAAGAGTTTATTACTCTCAGAAGTTAATCCTGTGACCAGCATCTTTGTTCCTTTCCAGTGACCACAGACAGACACAAATTAGCAGGTCCTCTTCCAAATGGTCCCTGCTCTCCCCTTGGAGCTGTTTGGGACTGGGTCATACCACCCTGGAGAGTACTATGGAACTGGCTCAGTAACCTGTGGAACAAAAATGCACTTTAGTTACTTGTCTGGGACAGAGGAGGGGAAAGGAAGGAGAGGAGATGAGAGTTGCCTGATTCCAAGTCCCTGAAAACTGCCTTGCACAATATTAGGTACATTGTGAATGCTCCATAAATATTTAAGTGAATGAATGGATGAATTAATGAATGAATGAATTGTTTAGGGGGATTTACCCAGACTACTTCACAGAAGTCATGTGATGCCCAGGCCAGTTCAAAGTGCTTTGAGCTCAGAAGCAGACACTCTGAGGGAGTCAGTGCTTAACTAGGACCTGTGATTTTTTCAGCATTTTTACTCTCTCCCCCAACACAGAGGGCAGCCTCTTGAGGACTTAGTGGATTATCTCTGAAAGTTACTGCTGATTTGTGGTTTTGGCCAAGATGGTGATGATATTCTTTGACAATGGCAAGGATCCAGGCTAGTCCCTGGACGACACTGCTTGGCTTATAATCAGAGCTTTCCCAGCTTCATGGGAACTTCCATTACTTCCACTCTCAGAAAGAACCTGGGTTCTATGTATAACCTAAGTCAGATTGCTCACTGTCAGGGTAGGGGTGGAGGGATGTGAGGGAAGGAGGGAGAAAATTTGGAAGTGAAAATTTAAAAATAGAATATTAAAATTGTCTTTGTGTGTAATTGGGGAAAAATAAAATATTGTTTAAAAAAAGCACTTTATCACAGTGTCTAACATGTAGTGAATGCTTAATAAATTTATCGAACATGTAAAAAGTGCTTAATAAATGCCTCTTGATTATTGAAAAAAAATAAACAAAACCCAAGTTCTTCACCAAGAAATGGAGGATGCCCCATTTATTCCAATGAGGTATCCAAGCATGACTCCAGGGGAGGCAGGATGATGCGGTGCATTTATTATTTTCATTTTACTCAGAGACATCAGGTAGCTTATCTAAGTTCACACAGCTCATGACCCACAAAGCTCTCAAGAAACCTTCATTTCCCCTTTTTACACTCTTTCACTCGACCCTCCAAATTCTCTTTTGTATTTATTTAACTACCTTATATCTATTCTGTATTTACTTATATACATAGTATCCCCTTTGGGCTTATCCTAGTTTGGTATTTGTAAGTTATAGGTTGGGTTCCCAGGGGTATGACAGTCTCACTGGTTCCAGGGTACTCTGTGGGTCTGAACTGTTTTTTAAAAATTTATTTAAAAATTTTCTTCACTTAATAGTATTTTATTTTTTCCAATTACATGTAAAGATAGTTTTCGGTATTCATTTTTATAAGATTTTGAGTTCCAAATATTTTCTCCCTCCCCTCTCTCCAAGACAACAAGCAATCTGACTTGGGCTGTCCATGTACAATCATATTAAACATAGTTCCACATTAGTCATGTTGTGAAAGAAGAATCAGAACAAAAGGGAAAAAAACACGAGACAGCAAAAACAACCACAAAAAAGTGAAAATAGTCTGCTTCGATCTGCATTCAGACTCCATAGTTCTTTCCCTGGTTGTGAATGGCATTTTTCATCATGAGTCTTTTGGAATTGTCTTAGATCATTGTATTGTTGAGAAAAGCTAAGTCCATCAAAGTTGATCATCACACATTGTGGCTGTTACTGTGTACAATGTTCTCTTGGTTCTGCTTACTTCACTCAGCATCAGTTCATATAAATCTTTCCAGGTTTTTTTAAATCCACCTGCTCATAATTTCTTATAGAATAATAGTATTCCATTATATTCATAAACCACTACTTGTTCAGCCATTACCCAACTGATGGGCATTCTTTCAATTTCAATTCTTTGCCACCACAACAAGAGCGGCTATAAATTTTTTCCTTTTAAATTAATTAATTTATTTTTAGTTTACAACATTCAGTTCCACATGCTTTTGAGTTCCAAATTTTCTCTGCCTCATTCTCCTCTCCCTCAAGATAGCATGCAATCCAATATAGCCTCTACATATACATTCACATTAAACACATTTTCACATTAGTCATGTTGCAAAGAAGAATTATAACCAATGGAATGAACCATGAGAAAGAAGAAACAAAACAAAAAAGAGAGAGCAAATAGTTTGCTTCAATCTGTATTCAGACTCTGTAATTCTTTCTCCAGATGTGGATAGCATTTTCCACCATGAGTCTTTTGGGGTTGTCTTAGAACCTTGCATTGCTGAGATGAGCCGGGTCTATCAAAGTTAGTCATTGCATAGTGTGTCTGTTATTGTGTACAATGGTCTCTTGGTTCTGCTCACTTCACTCAGCATCAGTTCATATGAGTCTTTCCAGGTTTTTCTGAAATCCACCTGCTCATCATTTCTTATAGCACAATAGTATTCCATTATATTCATAAACCATGACTCATTCAACCATTACCCAACTGATGGGCATCCTCTCAGTTTCAATTCTTTGCCACCACAAAAAGAGCTGCTGCAAATATTTTTGTACATGAGGGTCCTTTTCTAATTTTTATGATCTCTTTGGGATACAGACCTAGAAGTGGTATTGTTGGGTCAAAGGGTATGCACAGTTTTATAGCCCTTTGAGCATAGTTCCAAATTGCTCTCCAGAATGCTTGGATCAGTTCACAACTCCACCAACGATGTATCAGTGTTCCAATTTTCCCATATCTTCTCCAGCATTTATCATTTTCCTTTTCTTGTTATATTAGCCTATTAGATAGGTGTGAGGTAGTACCTTAGAGCTGTTTCAATTTACATTTCTCTAATCAATAGTAATTTAGAGCATTTTTTCATATAACTATTGAGTCTGAATTCTTAAGGCTATATGTAATGTGCCCCCACCAGTGACCTTCCTCTTAACAGTCAGTCAGTAAACATAATTAGCTTAAAGCAAAGGCATTTACTAAAATAACATAGTAAGAATATTAGCTACAAAATGTTCCCCTCATAATGGGGGCAGGGAGGGGAGAAGATTCACACCCCCACAAATAAACAAAGTATCCTTGGGTAGAGTTGGTGCAAACTTAGAGTACCTTTTGATAGTGAGATACATATATAGAGAACACATTTGGCCAAGGCAACTCATGCCTCTGGTAGTGGGTCCTCAATTCTATTTCTCTCTTTGGGGAATCATATCTCCAGTTTGACCCCCAAAAGCCAGGGCTAAATCTCCCTTGAATCCATGGTTGGCTCTCTTGTCTATTGCCAGGCTTCACATTCCTTAAACTTCTTCCTCCCTCAAGTGATTGCTTCTCTGTGCATGTGTGTTGGGTGTTGGGGGTGGGGAGGTATCTGCCTCTGTTCCTTTAATTCTGCCTCAAATGCTTTAACTAACTCCTGAAATGGTGGACATGTCCTTACTATGTGTCATGGCCAATGGTGAGAAGGAGAGAAAGTCTTCCCCTCCCCAGCTTCATGCCTGTCCTCTCATGTAGTTATACGAGTCATACTCTACAAAGTTGCTCTGAGACTGCACTGTCTGCAGAATTGGTGATTTTTAAACTTTTAAGGATCATCGCTAATAATCACTGGCCAAAGATACTGAAGATTCAATCAAGAAGAAACTGGTTCACACATTGTTAAGAGGTGATAGGCCATGGACGCATCACTACAGTTAATTTGGCACCTTTGAATCCCCCCCTTACTTTCTGGGATTATAATTGGGAGGGGTAGTGGGCAGTGAGCCAGTTCCCCACCCTCCCATCCCTGTGTGTGTACACATATATACATGTGTATACATACATATTAGCCATGTATGTGTATGTGTATACATATTAGCTACAAAATGTTCTCCCACAATAGGAGAAACATTTTATAGCTAATATTCTTACTATGCCTGTGTGCGTGTGTGCATGTGAGTGTGTGTGTGTATATGCAGCTTCATATCACCCTGGGCAGGGTGATTTAGTTGGTATGAGGGTCTGGGATAGTTATTCTCTTCATTGAAAAGAAGCAATCAACCTATCCAGAAGCACTTATTAAGCACCTATTGTATCCCACTGAAAAAACACAAAGACAATTGCTACCTTCAAGGAGCACGCATACTAATGGGGGGACAGCAGGCAAATTAAAAAAAAAGTCCCCATAAAATGCACAGAGAGCAAAAAGGAAGTGAATTCACATGGTAAGGAGGGAGCTGAGGTGAAAGACCTTGAGATACTCAAGCTGAGTGCTGAAGCAAGGCAAGCGATGGAGGTGAGGAGAGAATGAATTCTGGGGGTGGGGCACAGTCTGTGCAAGTGTGTGGAGGTAGGAGATGGGGCACCATGAGTGAGTAACAGCAAGAGTGTGGTCTGGAAATGTCTCTTTTACTTGTCGAATCAAATATAAATTTCCCTGTTATTTAAAGCCTTCTGCACTGTCTTTCCCATCTTATTATACATTCTTTCCTTTGATCCATAGTGTTGGTGTTTAGTTGATTCAGTCATGTCTGACTCTCCGTGACCCCATTTGGGGTTTTCTTGGCAAAGATACTGGAGTGGTTTGCTATTTCCTTCTCCAGCTCATTTTACAGATGAGGAAACTGAGACAAACAGGGTTAGGTGACTTGCCCAGGGTACACAGCTAGTAAGTTTCTGGGGCCAGATTTGAACTCAGGAAGAAGAGTCTTTCTGACTCCAGGCCAGGCACTCTATCCACTATGGCGCCCCCTAGCTGTCCTACTAGAGTCTGGCCCCACTGGCCTTCTGATTATTCTTCATATTAAACCCTTTCTCTCTGAGCCCTGTCCTGGGCTGTTGCCCTGCTTAGAATGCACTCCCTCCTCACCTCCATGTCTGAGAATGCCCAGGGAGGTAACCCAGATAGGGATCATTATCTATGTTTTATAGATGGCTAAACCGAGCCTTAGATGGGATTAGGTATAGCGGAATCACTAAATGTTGGTGCTTGAAGGGACATGAGAGATCACTAATCTAATGCTCTCCTTTTACAGAGAAGGAAACTTATCATTGGAGAGAGGAATAGACTTCCCCAAGGTCATAGAGCTAGTAAGTGGCAGTGCTGGGATTTTAATCCAGGTCTACTGATTCCTGGTCTAGTACTTCCCCTCCCCTCCCCCCTTCCCTCCCCTGTCCTCCCCTCCCCTCTCCCCTCCCCGACTCCCCTCCCCTCCCCTCCCCTCTCCACTTCCTCCCCTTCCCTCCCCTCCCCTCCCTTCCCCTCCCCTCCCCTCTCCTGCCCTCCCCTCTCCTCCCCCTTGCTCCTCTCCCCTCCCTCCCCTCCCCTCTCCCCTCCCCTTCCCCCCTTCACTTCCTCCTTTTCCCTCCCCTCTCCCCTCCCCTCCCCTCCTCTGCCTCCCCTCTCCTCCCCTTCCCCCCTCCTCTTCTCTCCCCTCTCCTCTTCCCTCCACGCCCCTCCATTTTTATCAAGGCTTTAACAACAACAACGTATTAATTTACAAATGATGGCTGGGGGTACAGGGGGCAGAGTGCTGGACTTGGAGTTGGGAGGATCTGAATTAAAATCTTGGCTCAAACTCTTACTAGTCATGTGACTTGACTTACAGTTGTCTCATCTGTAAATTGGGGATAACAATGACTCCTACCTCACAGGCTTGTTGGGAAGATCAAACGAGTCCAGTTCTTTTCGAATTGTAAAACATCACCCTGTGCTTCAGAGCATCATCAGTGCATCAGCCTCACCTGGCTGAGTGTGCGCTGTTACACACCCGTAGCCCCTCACTTCTCTACTAAAAGGACAGAAGCACATCTTCTCGTGTCTCGCCCAGAGCCAAGCTGGATCATTATCACTTTAGGGAGTTCCGATGCATTTTTTCCTTTCTGTTTACAATGGGTCACCTTCCAGCCTGCTGCTTTCCTGGATTTAATTTGCTTCCCTGTGCTCCAGATCACACCAGCCTTTCCATGTTTCTCTGAGTTGTTCATATTCATAGTATCACAACCTGGAAGGGACGGACCTGAGAGGCTCTTTGTTCCTCAAATAAGGGACCCAGAGAAGTTATGTGACTTACCCAGAGTCACTCAACATGTGTGTCATTTCTGACTTGCAGTAATACTCTATAACGTTTCTGCAGCCCAGGTTATGTCACCATTCCCCAACCTATGGGCACCTCCCTTATTTCCAGTTCTTTGCCACCACAAAAAGTGCCCAGAGCTCTATATACTATATACTGACTCACCCAAGAGCATGTAGCCAATGAATGGCAGAACTGAATTTGAATCCAGATCTTCTGACTCTTACTTCCTCCAGGGCCTTCCCCACTGCACCATGACTTGGCCAAGGTCATAGAGCTGGTAAGAGGGGATGTTGGCTCCAGAGTCCTGTTCTATGTGGGGTCTCTTCTGCTTTTCTCTCTCTCTCTCTCTCTCTCTCTCTCTCTCTCTCTCACACACACACACACACACACACACACACACACACGGCTCAGTTGTCTGGGCCTTCTTTTCCCCCCTCCCCTCCCCTCTTCCATTCCCAGATCGTTTGTATTTCTCACCTTTCCCACCACTTGCCGACAGAGCTAATTATAATCCCGGGCTTGGCTGGCATTTCAGCTGCCAGAGTCAGGACAGACACTTGCTTTCAGGTGAAGATGAGAGAAGGAGATGGACAGAGCCCCCCCACCCCCACCCCCACCCCAGTCGGTAATCAGCCACCAAGGAAGGAAACGCCCTGCTTCCCTTTGACGATGCCTCAAAGTTCAGCTGTAACTGTCTCAGCTAAACTAATTATGAGGTAGGGGTGACAGAGGGGCAGAGACCGCCTCCTAAATGTCACCTTCATTATTTCTCCAGCCCACCAGACCAAACGCCTCCCCAGCCACCCTGCCTCAGGGTGGAGGAGTTTTAGTTATTTTTTTCTCTCTAATCCCTACAACACAAGTGGCTGTAAATTCAGGGAGGGTGAAATGGGGAACGGAGCAGGCCTTTTGAGGAGCAGGCTGGCTCTTGGTGTCATGGAGGGTGGGATCAGGATTACAGACAGAGGCCTCTTCCCCAGACCTTTCCTTCTCTGTCTTCTGCACATTGTCCAACTCCCAAGCCTTTGGAAAGTGTCAACACGGCAGTGGCTTTGAATGTTCCAGTGGTCATTTCCCACCAGCATCCTAGGATCTCCTGAGTGGGACAGGTGCCTGACCCTGTCCAGTGCTAAGGACCGGGGTGGATCAGTTCCAGCCAGCTGCCAAATCTTGTCATTTTCACTTCCACAGCATGTTTTGCATCCAACCCTTTCTCTATGAACGTGGCGGCCACCTTAGCTCAGGTTCCCATCACCTCTTGCCTAGACTATCACAGTGTCCTCCGAATGGGCTCCTGGCCCCAAGTCTCTCCATTTTCAACCCATCCTCCAGAAGAGATTTGTCTTAAGCATAGGTCTGACCATGTCTCTTGTGTTCAGTACACTCCAGTGGACTCCTCTTGCTATTGGATAAAATGTAAACTCCTCAAGCATTTTAAGCTGACCAAAGCCTCCCTTCCAGCCTCGTTATATACTATTCTTATTAATATTACTATGTTATATTACCATTACTGATCACATATTGCTTAATTATTAATTAACAATTATCTAAATTATTAATTCTATGTTACTATATTATTGTTCCTACCTCTAAGGTCCATCCGCAATGACTGTCTCACACATGGTAGCACATCTCCCATCTGCAAGCCTTTGTAGTTGCTGTGCTCTGTGCCTGGAATGCAGTCTCTCTTCACCTCCACCTTATCACAGACTCTCTTCATATAAAGATGGAGCTCAAGCTCTAATGTCTACATGAAGCCTTTCCTATTCCCCAACAGCTCCTGCCCTCCCTCCCTCTCTCACCAGCTTGGATTTAAATTGCCTTGTGTTTATTTAGTATTACACATATGAAAATATACCCACATTTGTATATATAATTGACAACATATATAAAATCTACGATGTATAGAAATATGCATATATAAAATCTATTTCTGTACATTCCTGTGTCTCCCTCAATAGAATAGAAATCCATTGAAAGTTGACTTTGGTTCACTTTTGCCTTCTTCTGCCCAGTACCTAGTATCGTGTCTTGCTCATAGTGGGTACTTAATAAATGCTTTTTGAATTTACAGAGCACCCTCCTTACAACGGCCCCATGTGGCAGGCAGCAGAAATATCATCATCCCTTTTTGACTTATGAGATCTCCTGACACTGACTTTAATGTTTTTTTTTTAAACTATATCATGCTACAGATAATGTCACTCTATGTAGCTTGGGATAGGGATTCCCTAAAATAGCTGTTTTTAATGATTGGTCTCCTGAATTCTTCAAGAACTTGGATTTTGGGGCCTGTTACTGTTTTTCCTGAGTTCATTGTTACCATCTTGAATAAACCATTACGGAAATTATAATCCGAGCCCCCATCCAGTACCTACTATTACCAGATCATGTAGAAGACAACAAGACAGTAGAGAAAACATTTAATTGACAAAGATTGATGTAAACAACAAGGAAGAGATGAAGCAGTAGAGTACATAGTTACCTGCCTCCCATATATGAGTGAGATCGAGCCCACTTGATTCTCCCCCAAGGGGAGGTGAGGAAGCGCTCAGCTGTTGCCCCTCCCTTCTTAGCACGATCTCTGGGGTTAGCATGGGTGGCTAACCCCCCCATGGGGCAGGCAGACTGTCTCCTGAAGGCTCAGTCTGGCTCTAAGGTCAGCAGGCTTCTACTGGGATTGCTGGGTTTGGAGATGCCATACCGCTTCATTTACCCCTGCCCTGCAGATCTCTCTGCTCCAACTAGAGCCTGTCAATGCCTCGCCATACTAGGAATCTAGCAGGACTCCTTGGATCCTGGCTCTTTACATCTCTCCCCATTTCTTACTTCCTTTGCAATTCCATCTGTGGCTCCTGCCTCACTCTCGTTTATCTTTTTATGCAGTTTGACAGAATCCCTGTTTCTAGGTAAAAATTGCCCCCTCCCCATCCCATCCACTACTCCCCTATAAATCCAAAGTTCTGGAGCATTTTCCAACCACAAATCAATCATTCAGCCCTTCAACAAGCATTTATTAAGTTCCTATGATGTGCCAGGGCAGCCAGGTGGCCCAGTGGATAGAGTGCTGGGCCTGGAGTCAGGAAGACTCCTCTTTGTGAGTTCAAATAGGCCTCAGACACTTACTTGCGTGTACTAGTGTGACCCTGGGCAAGTCACTTCACCCTGTTTGCCTCAGTTTTCTCACCTGTCGAATGAGCTGGAGAAGGAAATGACAAACTGCTCCAGTATCTTTGCCAGGAAAACACCAAATAGAGTCATGAAGACTTGGACTGACTGAAAAGTCTGAGCAGCAATAACTATGTGCCTGCAGGGGCAGCCGGGTGGTGAGGTGGATACAGCATCAGCTCTAGAATCAGGAGGACCTGAGTTCAAATCCAGCCTCAGACACTTGCTAGCTGTGTGACCCTGGGAGAGTCACTTAACCCTGATTACCTTAAAAAAATCAAACCCAAACCAAAACAGCTATGTGCCAGCCACTGGGCTAAGTGCCGGAGATACAAATCCAAAGAATGAAAGGATCTCTACTGTCGATGAGTTTGTATTCTGATGGAAGAGGCAATGGTTATGTCTGTAAGTATACATGACGTAATTTTAAGGTGAATAGATATAAATAAATTCAAAGTCATTCAGCACCGGAAGTTGGAGGGGTCAGGAAACCTTCCTGTAGAAGCTGGTGCTTGAGCTGTGTCTTCAAGGGGAGAGGGACCACATGAGAAGGAAGTGAGGAAGGAATGCATTCCAGGTGTGTGGGATGACGGCCAGCACAAGGCATCGGGTCGTGGGTGAGGAACAGAGAGAAGGTCAGTTGGGCTGGATCACAGAGAATGGAGAGGAGAGTAATTTATCCAGTGATGTTGCAAAGTTGGTTGGAGTCAGACTGTGTAGGGATTTAAAAATTGAAGGGAGGAGCTTTCTTTTGTTTTAGAGGCCATGGGAGCCAATGGGGTTGATTATAAGTAGGGGAGTCACCTGATCAGGTCTATGCTTCAACAAACCCCCCCTTGGCAGCAACATGGAGAACACACTGGCTCCAAGAGAGGCTTGAGATGGGCAGACCAACCAGGAGGCTTTGTGACCAGTCTAGGGGAGAGCCACTGAGGCTCTGCACTGAGGAGGTGGCAATCTGAATGGAGAGAAGAGGGTGGTGTGAGTAACACTCCGTGGGGAGAAATGGTGAGATGTGACAAGGCACTGGATTGGTGGGGTGAAGGTGATGGAGATGGAGTCATGGAGGGAAGAAGAGGATGCTGAGGTTCCAAGCCTGGGAGAACAGAAGGGAGGAGAGGATGCCTGAGACAGCAATAGGGAAGTTGGGAAGAGGGGAGTTTCCTATCTGTAACCTGGGAAGAGAGGTGTTAACTGATAACTGCTAAGTATACCCTGCCCTTCTGGCTCAAACTCCTCCTGAGTATGATAAAGTCATAGAATGAAAGAAATTTCCCAACTGGAGGAAAGTCAGGGGTCATACAGTCAAAAGAACCAGACTGACTTTGGAATCAAAAGACTTGGATTCCAATCCTGCTTCCAGTGCTTGATACCTGGGTGACAATCTCCTAGGCCTCAGTTCTCCAACCTATAAAACGGGAAAGTTGGAATAAAAGGCCTTTGAGATTCCTTCCAGCACTAGATGTATGATACTATGAATTTACAAATGAGGAAAACAAGGTTTTGTTCCATTCAGCCAGTACCAAATCACAAAATTTAAGAATTGGAAGGGGCCCCAGTGGCCCTCTGATCCAAACCATACACTGAAAACATGCCTCCTATAACATCTGGACATCCAGACTCTGCTTGAAGACTCCCCAAGGAAGGAGAGCCCACAGGTGGCCCACCCAGGAAGCTCATCCCACTTTTACCAGCTCTCTGATTGTTGGAAAATTCTTCCTAGCATCAAGCCTCGATTTGACTTTCATAAGGTCACACAGTGACTTAGCTTCTGGGTTGGGACTCTAGCCCAGGTCTCCTTGTGGAGTCTTGGCCTTCGGGGATGTACGAAGCCAAGAGAGCTGAAAGGCAATTCTCAGGACAGCCACCCGGGCTCTGCTCTCTAAGGCTCTTCACGGCACCCTGGAAAAACTGCTAGCTTTGGTATTACTGGCACCAGGACGGAACCCCAGGCCTGCCACTCACCACCTGGGTAATCTTGAGAGATTCAATTCAAGTCAGTTCAGTCCAGGCCAGTCCAGTTTAGTTGATCTCAGTCTAATTCAGTTCATTTCAGTCTAGTCTAGTCCAGTTCAATTAAATCCAATAAGGATTTATTAACGCCATGCCACTGTGTGCCAGGCAGGGCAGCTAGGTGGCACAGTGGGCTGGCAATCAGGAAGACTCATCTTCCTGAATTCAAATCCAGCCTTAGACACATGCTAGCTATGTGACCTTGGGCAAGTCACTTAACTCTGTTTGTCTCAGTTTCCTCATCTGTAAAAGGAGCTGGAGAAGGCAATGGCAAACCACTTTGGTATCTTTGCCAAGAAAACCTCAGATCGGGTCACGGTCAGACACAACTGAACAGCAACAATTTACTGAACATTTTAGTCCTCGGTTTCCCCAACTGTAAAATGAAAGGGTTTGTCTTGGTGATCATAAGGTTCTCTGCATCTCTGAGCACTATGGTCCTAAGTCACTTTAACACTGCAAGCAAAGAATTCTGCATTGTCTGAGTCTTGGACTTTTTATCCGGTGAGTTGGGCAAGTCCTGAGTAAAAACCAACACAAGGTCAATTACTCATACAATCTGCTAAGGGAAAGCATCAAGGTTTGGGTTGGGGGTGGGGCTGGGGGCAGTGACTGGCACTTTGAATGGAGGGAGGTGTGGTTCACCCTAGATAATATTTTGATTTCCTCCAAGAGGCTTGATTACCTCCAGACTCTTAATGGTCCTTACAAAGCCTGTGTCGTTAATCCTCTGGTAGCCAGACCTCCACCCCCTCGTCTGCCAGGGAGAGGTTATCTATCACTGGGGACATATTACGGGGATGAGAACGACTCAAGGTGAGCCCAGGGACAGGTCAGGGGCATAGGCTCTAGTATCTAGGCATTCCAGCTTCTGTGGGATTGATCTGCAGCGCTCATGAGAGGCAGTATGGTAGAGTACAGAATCTGGAGTCAGGAAGACCTGGGTTTGAATCCTCTGATACTCCCTGTGTGGCCTGGAGCAAATCGTTTAACCTCTCCTACCTCATCTGTACTGTTACGGGGTTCAACTTGCTATCCTTTAGAGAGCCCTACCCCTTTGAATCCATAATCCCATGATCCCTAGCCAGTTTGGTTAAACACCCAAGTGGAACAAATGAATTCCAGGCACTGTGTCCCTATGCAGAGGCATGAGGGAAAGGAAGCTTTGGAGAATTTGAAATTTTAATTTGAGTCCTGGAACAATAGGAAACAATGGAATACGGAGCTAGGAGGGACTTTGGGGTGAGAATACTAGACTGTAGAATGTCCAAAGCCAGAAAAACAGAGCAGCATGTAGAACATAAGACTATTAGGGCTGGAAAGGAATGTGGAGATTTCGATAAAGTAGCTTTTCTTTTCATAGACAAGGAAGTAGATGAAAGTCGGGTTGGTTTGCCCAAGGCTACCCAGAGAGAGCTTCAGTGGAAGAGATGAAACTCTCTGGATGCAGGCTTAGAAATGTCGGGATATCTACGGTCCACAGTAAGTGAAATAGGGACTGCCCACATAATGGGATGTGAAGGGGGCCAGGGAAGTCCTGTTCCATCCTGCCCTGCCCCCCCCACCTCTCCCTGGCCAGGCCAAAGAACGCCCCCAGTAGCCTGTTAGGCCTGAAATGCTTTCATTAGAGACTCATCCCTTTGAGTAAAGTCATTGTCTGCTGTTAAAATGTAAATGGTGATGGGGGAGTAACCCATTAGGTGATCATTAATCATTACCAGTGGATATCAATTAAACCCCTCAGACTTCACATAGTACTTGTGTTTAAAATGACATATGCGCTTGTCGTATATCATAGAATTTTAAAATGAACTTGTTCATAGGCTGGTTGCTAGAGTGGGAAATGGAACCAGGCACAGCTCGTATGCTCAGTCAATGTCCTTGTAGCGTGGAGAAAACTCAAGGAAGGTTTCCAGGATGTAGACTGGACCCCCTGGGGCAAACTTGTGCTTGTGAGATTCATAAGATGGTCAGGCAGGGATGAGATCTGTATCATTGAAGGGAGGGCTCATACTGGGAGATCACAGGTCCATCGAAACAGTGGAGAATTAAAATGGGAATAATGGAACTTGATTTTGTTTCTCACAAGGTTGTTATGAAGAAAAGGCTTGATACATCTTGAAGAGTAATTGAAATGGGATTATTTTATTAGTGAAATTTCCCACTTTCCCCAGCTGCAAGAGTATTCTTTCTGTACAGTTGCCTTGCATCCACTCTGTATGTATCTGGCTTGTGTCACTTTGTGGATATGTTGTCTCTTCCGTTAGACCGTAAACTCCTTGAGGGCAGGTTCTAGTGTTGCCTTCTCTGTATCCCCTGAACCTAGCACAGTGCCTGGCATACAGTAAGCACTTAAAAAAATACATATTTGCTGCCTGATTATGTAAATCAGTTTGTAAACTGCTGGATTATAGGCTCCATTAGAGTTAGAGCTCTCTCTGCCTCCGCTAGGGGGCTCTGCTCACAGCTAAGTCATTAAATGTTAGTTGAATTTGCTTTTTGTTGCCTGAGCACCTTAATGGTCAGCCAGTATTCTTTCATTGATGTTTGATCAAGCGACATTGTGACACATGGAACAGCAGACCCCCAAGAATTAAAACTGAGAATCACCCAAAGGGCAATGGAGATAGGTATGGCACCACATTATGAACAAGGAATCATGTAGGAGAGCGCCCTCCCTCCCAAACTATCTTGTATGCAGCTACTTTGATTTGTAGGTAGTTTTTTCTTTATTCTGTATACATTTAGGTAGATGGAAGATAGGTAGATAGATAGATAGATAGATAGATAGATAGATAGATAGATAGATGGATGGATGAATGGATAGATGGGTGGATGGATGGATAGATGGAACCTTTATTAAAATCTTACTATGGATCATTCCCCATGCTAAGTGCTGGTGATACAAAGACAAGAAGTCGAGTCATTCCCTGTCCTCAAGGAGCGTACATTGATTGTTGATTGACTGAAAGAAATAGTGTCATCAAGGAAATGTCTGTCCCCAAAAGAAGATGGTCTGGTCTTGTGATCAGTGCAAGGGATAATGGATGGATTGTTCCATTGGCATCTTAGAGATGTTTAGAAAATGCCCAAACATTTACTGTGTTTTCAACCAAGATTGTAGCCTTTCTTTGGCATCAAATGTGGCCTTCCAGTGGTGGTGTGGAAACTGAGTCCCAGAAAGGTTAAGAGATTTGTCCACAGTCATACAGGGTTGGATTGAATAGCTCTTAAGGTTCCCTTCTAGCTCCAAATCCGGCATCCTGTGAACATGGGATGGACTTTAGAATAAAGAATGTTACAACTGAGAGTAGTCATAGAGACCTTAGAGAGGACCTTAGGGCGATCCATGGGTTCTTGACCTTTTCATGCCCTAGACCCTTTGGTGATCAGTCTGGAGAAACCTATGGATCCCTCCTCAGAGATTTAGCTGCATAAAATAAAATAAATAGGATTACAAATGAAGCTAATGGCTAATGAAATTAAAGATGCCATTATCTCCGACCCAAATTCATGGATTCCCTGGAATCTATCCATGGACCCCAGACTAAGAACTTCTGCTCTAGTCTACCCTCCATCCCCCCTTTTTAAACTGGTGTGGAAATTGAGGTAGAGAGAGTATAAATAACTTTCCTTTGGTCCCACAGGTACTAAATAAATGGCAGAGTTAGCATGGGGATCTGGTTCCTTGATCTCTATTCTAGGATTCTTTTCACTGCATCCCTACTCATCTCTGAGTCTCCCTCAGTGCCTAGCACTGAGTAGGCATTCCATAAAGATTTATCAAATCTAATTGGATTCAATGAACAGAGTATGGACATCTCTCACGTACCCCACATCCTCTCTCCTAGGAAGGCAGAGGACTTCCCAGGGCACTGAGAGCTTGGGGACAGCAGAACTCTCTCCTAGAATGAAATGGGCATTTGGCACGAATGGCTTTGAATCCAAACAGTGTCCTTCAAGACCAATCTCTCCATCAAACACATTTACTATAGGAAACCTATATTTGCCCGCCCCTGCCCCCGCCCCCCCTTCCCTGCTGCCCATGCTGGCAAGTTCGATCAGCATTGCTGTATTGTCATTTGCTAAATACATGGGCTTAGCTCCTCAGGACAGTGGCTCATCCGTCACAGACTGAGCCGCCTGTCAGGAGGGCCACACACATCATTTATAACTGTCAGGCAGCCTGAGATCACAATCTTTCCTCACATCCAGTTCCTTCAAAGACTGGGAAAGAACATGGCTGAAACCAGCGAGGGCTTTTTGCAAGCATCAGGGATGCACTAGGGAAGCCCAGGGGCGGAGGTGGGGTCCGAGAGTAGGGCTGGCCACCATCAGGAAAGTCATGAAGTTGGCCTAGGTCATTTTTTAGCTGTCCTCTGTCCCTCTTCTTCAGCCCTCATGTGGCCCCATTCATCCTGACTCCTCACTGCTGCATGGGACACTTTTGATGATTTACACCCTCTCCTCTAAGCCCTTCTTTCTTGAAACTCTCTCCTTCCTCAGCTTCCCTACTATTCTCATTCTTTTCCTAACCAGAACAGGCCACGAGGACGACGTATACAATGAAAAGAACAATGAACGTTAGCCATACTCTGACCAATCGTAATGAGCAATCTAAGGCCAATGGTTGAAGAAACGCATTGCCCCCCTCTGGGTAGGAAGGTAGGGGGTCTACGAATGAGAAACGTCCTCTACCTCTTCAGACACGGTTGCTAGTTTTCCTTAACTGTTATTTCCTGTGTTAGAGGAGAAGTCTTATCAATCAATCAGGAGACATTTACTATGTGCGTACTGTGTCCTAGATGCCCTGCCAAGCCCTGGGAGTATTCCTGCTACTTAGGAAAGATACCATTTATAGAACGCTAAGTTCCGTAAAGCACTTTACATATGTCACCTCGCGTGAGCCTCACAACAACCTTGGAAGGCAGGTGCTGTTATGGTTATCCCCATTTCACAGATAAGGAAACTGAGGCTTGCACTGATCAAGTGGTTTGCCTGGGATCCCACAGATGATAAACATCTGAGGAAGGATTCAAATTCAGGTCCAGCACTCTACCCACTGGGTCATTTAAAGAAAGCAAAAATGTCCCCTGCCCTCAAGGGGCTCACATTCTAATGGGAGACAGAAAATGTGACCAAATAAAGAATTGCATTCAAGAAACATATGGGGTGGATGGCAGGCAATGTCAGAGGGGAGGCATCTAGCAGCTGTGGGGACCCGGAAAAACATGCCACAGAAGGTGTCCAGGAATGGTTCTACTGGGACATGATTATGATGCTAACACAAGAGGGCTCGATAAAACTTGATCAGAAAGAAATCAGGGGTTGTTTAATCCACCTCCGACTGGAAGCGAGAATCCTCTCTAGGCAGTCCCCGGTGAGTGGCCATGCCAGCTTTGCTTGTGATAGGAAACTCACTGTATTTGGAGGCATCCCATTCTGTTTGGGAGGAGCCAGAATTAGTAGACAGTTTTCACACGCAGAGCCAAAAGCTCCTTCCCAATGACTTACACATATTGGACCCGGCTCAGCCATAGGATGCCGCATGCCAGCCAGTCCTCCAGATATCTGATGACATGGATAACATTCTCTTCTCCCTTATTTTTTTCTCCCCTTAAAGCAGGAGATCTTTGCCTGGGGTCTCTGAACTCTCCAAAAAGCATTTGGAGAAGGGGCCCATTGGTTTCACCAGCTGCCCAAGGGATCTGGGACACAGAAAAGGTCAACTACTTCTGGACGATTAGAAGCCTTTAAGATTACATCCAACTATAACATTCCATGAGCTGGGGTCTGGTCTATGCTTTATGTTCTAAGGGCCGACTTCTTTCCTTCAGGCTAAAGCCTTCTACTTTTTTCAACTGATCCTCATGTAACATGGATTTGAAGCCATTTTGTATCCTGGCTGTTCTCCCTGAGACACATTTCTACATGTTCATACCCATTTGTTTGTTTGTGGTCTCCCTCATTAGATTGTAAGTGCCTCGAGGGCAGGGACTATCTTTTGCCTCTTCTTCTATCCGTGGTACTTAGCACAGTGCCTGGCACATAGTAGGTGCTTAGTAAATGCTTATTAATACTCTAGCTTCTCCGTCAAACTATCATGTAAAAGGTGGTGTCCAAAACTCAATCCAAACCTCAAGATGTGATCTAAACAGGACAAAGAACAACTGAGCTATCTCCT
This sequence comes from Trichosurus vulpecula, assembly GCF_011100635.1. Lineage (NCBI taxonomy): Eukaryota > Metazoa > Chordata > Mammalia > Diprotodontia > Phalangeridae > Trichosurus > Trichosurus vulpecula. The sequence continues at coordinate 21,669,574 of NC_050576.1, forward strand.
CTCTCCTCCTAGTTCTAGGCCCCTCATAATGGAAGAGCCCCTCACCTTATAGTCATCCAGACAACAAGCTTTGGATGCCTATGTGACAGTTCTGATGTGATCCCCCAAAAGAAGTCTAATGGAGATAGACTCTCCAAGTCTGAGAAAGTGTCATCGAGAAACTGCCACACATGCAGTACATAACAATGCCGCCCCATGTTGTTAATATGAAAATAAACAATTTATTATTCAGAATCCACAATATTATTATTTATTATAATATATTCAAGATTCTCAATATTATCCAGAATCTACAATATTATTTATTATTATCATATATTATCCAGAATTTATAGTATTATTTAATATTATATTATATTTTTAAGAATTAACATGTATTCAGAACCCCTATTATTTATTATCATATTGCATATTATTCCAAATTCACACATATTATAATATTCAGAATGCACAATATTGTTATTTATTATATTATTATGTATTATTCAGAACTCACCCATGTTACATAGTTCAGAATCTACAATATTATTTATTGCTATAATTTATTATTATATTAAATATTATTATATATTATTTGGAATTTACAATAAGTTACAAAGAGTTGTAAATAGTTAATCTTTAAAAGGACATTCTTTGTAAACTGCTGGTATTCATATTTCTGAGGTTATTAGAGTTTAAACCTTCACTAAGACTTTGGGGACGTTCTGTATACAAAAAGATGAATTGAAAACGATCAGCCAAAGGAAAGTGCTAGCATTGAAGGGAATGAGGAAAGTCTTCTTTCTGAAGGAGTGATTTACTTGTGACTTGGAGGAAGCAGAGAAGTCAGGAGGTGGAGATAAGGAGGGAAGTTTCAGGCATTGGGGACAGTCACTAAAAAGGCACAGAATTGGGAAATAGCACATCATGTGCAACACACAGCCAGCGGGCAGGTGTCACTGGATCAGAGAGCACACAGTAGGGAATAGGGTGTAAGAAGACTGGGCTGGTAGGAAGGGCTAGCTTAGGAAGGGCTTTGAATGCCGAACAGAGCATTTTGCTCTTGGGGGCAATAGGAAGCCGCTGGAGTTTATTGAGGAGGGTGATGTGAGTTTAGGGGCCGACTGGAGAATGGATTGCAGTGGGGAGAAACTGTGGCAGCTGTTGCAGTAATCCAGGTGTGGGTGATGAGGGCCTGCCCCAGGGCAGGGGTAGAGTCAGATGAGAGAGGGAGGCATATTGGAGAGACATTGCCAAGGTGAAATTGACGGGCCTGGTTCCATATTGGATAAGAGGCTTGAGAGAGAGTGGGGAGGCCAGTATGACACCTAGGTTCTGAGTCTAGAACTAGGAAGATGTTGGTGCCTCCACGGTAATAGGGAGGTGAGGGAGAGGGAAGAGCTTGGGGAGAAAGGTAACGAGTTCAAGTTCGTACATGTTGAGATTAATGAATAGATGATGTAGACAGAACAAAGCCAACGGGCCACAAGAACAAGATCTACAGTGACTAGACAGAGAACTGGGAACCACTTGTCCAAGGCCGCACAGCTGGTGCTGTCAGAGGTGGAACGTGAGTTCAGATCTTTGGGGCTTTTTGGCCAGCTCTCCAGCCACCATGCCAAGTTGTCTGACACCTAGTGGGTGCTCCATAGAGGTTTGTTGAACCAAAAGGAAGGGGAAGCAATCACAGATCTAGGGAAGGAAACTGAGGCCCGAGGAGGTTAGAGTTGCCCAAGTTCCTCCAGGGAGTGTGTATCACTCCATAAACCCTTACTGATTGACTAGGAAATCGCCGTTCCTTGAATCTGCAGGACCCTCTGAAAGGACCAGTGATGGGGCGAATGGACTTTGGTCTGTTCTCTGAGAATCAGTCATGGTGCTTGAATCCAGGGTCGGTTATCTGGTTACTATATTTTAATTTTATTTTTTCCCTAATTTTGAAAATTCTGAATTTAATAAGCACTAAAAAGAGCTCTTTTATATAATGCTCATTTCAAATCAGGAAGGGAGGATTGTTCACAGAACTGCCAATCTCTATTATGGAAGGCCCTCCTTTTAGCTTTGAGCATATAATACATTCATCATGTAACTTTCAAAGCTGTCTTGCTTGTGATGCTACAAATGAATTATTTGGAGGCAGAGCCATAACTAGTGAAAATTGCGCTAGGGCAAATTAAGCGGGTGCGTAGGCGGAGAAGGAGAGAAGGAAGGAAGGGTGTTGTTAGAGGTACAGAGGCAAATGGGGGCTTGGGGATGGTCATGCCACAAGGGGGTGACCCATCCTCCCCAACATCCTGAAGCTCAACTCTGTATAAATTCAGAGAGAAAGCAGATCTAGGAGATGGGAGCCATGAGGAAGGAGCACTGGAGGCCAGACGAGGTGTGCTGCTTACCTCCTGAGGATCCTCCCAGGGTGGAGGAGGTTTGCTGCATAATCTCCATCCTTCTACCTCATGCTCCATATTGGTGCCATGGGACCAAACTCCCTTTGCCATGTGCTAGTTATGGGTCTATTTAGAGGAGAATAGGGGTTGAAAGTGTGTTTCTGCAGTGTTAGAATGCCACAAGACTTGGGGAAAAAATTCTACCCTAGAAATTGCTTTGTTTCTAATTCGTAATTAAGAAACCCCTGTAGATCCTAGCAATGTGTACCAGTTGTTCTCCATAGTTAAAAAAAGAAAGGAAGAAATAAACAGAAAGAAGAAAGAAAGAAACCCATAACAAAACATGCATCCAAACACAAATAGATGATTGCAATTTATTCAAACGTCTCCAAAGCCGTTCAGGTTTTATTGCCTTTTGGAACACATTTCCATCCTCCATCAGGCAACATGAAGCTGAGGTCTGTGGGTACAGTGGGAAATGCCCTGGTCAGGACACCTTGGTTCTCATCCTGATTTGGTCAACATTGCGCTGTGGGAGGTTGGGGAAGTTTCTGGGCCTCTCTGGGCCTCAGATTCCTCATTGGGCAGCTAAGTAGCACAGTGAATGGAGTCCTGGACTTGGAAACTGGAAGCTAAGTTCAAATCTTTCCTCAGAAATTGTGTGACCCTAGGCAAGTCACTTAACCACTCTCTGCCTCTATTTCCCCATCTGTCAAATGGAGATACTGACAGCAGCTACCCCATAGGGTTGTGTGTCTGTGGGGGATCATATGAGATGTACATGTAAAGGGCTTTGTAAACTTTAAGTGCAATAAACAGTCTATCATCACCATTGGTAAAATGAAGCGGTGGGATCTCTAAGGCCATTCCCAGCCATAGCCTTTATGCTAGGCTCTGGCAGTCCATGTTCTCTCGTCAGTCCCTCCCAGCTCTAACACTCTGTGCTCCCACTCCCACTGGGAGCCATCGGCCAGTGCGGGGACAGGGACCTGATGGCACAGTGCTGACATGGTGGAGCTTGCTCTTGACCTAATGAAGAGCTTCCTGAGACAGCAGCCTGGGCCCCTTCAGGAGGTGTTGGGGAGACTGTAAAGGGGAACTCTATTTGGGATGGGTTGGATTAGACCCAGGGTTGTGCTGGTAAATGTTTAACAACTGGCTTTTGATTTATTTTTCTTTGGTAGGCAATCGGAGTTAAGTGACTTGCCCAGGGTCACACAGCTAGTACGTGTCTGAGGCCAGATCTGAACTCAGGTCCTCCTGACTTCAGAGCATGTGCTCATGCTGTGTCTCTTTGTCACACTTTGGTGATTCTCACAATATTCCAGACTTTTTGATTATCATGTCTGTTATGGCGATTGTGATCTTTGACGTTACTGTTGTAATTATTTTGGGCCACTATGAAACACGCCCATATAAAATGGTGAACTTAATAAATATTGGATGGATTCTGCCTGCTCCACCAACCTGCCCAGTGCCCCATTCCTCTCCCTCTCCTCAGGCCTCCCTATTTTCTGAGACACAATGATATTGAAATTAGGCCAGTTAGGCCCTATGATGGCCTCTGAGTGTTCAAGCCAATGAAAGAGTCCATTGATAATGCAAACTTCATCATTGTCTTATTTTAAGAAATTGCCACAGCCACCCCAGCCTTCAGCAGCCACCACCTTGATCGAGGCAAGAGCCTCCACCAGCAAAAAGATGACAGCTCGCTGAAGGCTCAGATGGTGGTTAGCAAGAAAGTAGTTTACTTAATGTACGTACATTGGTTTTTTTAGACATAATACTATTGCACAATTAATAGACTACAGTATAGAGTAAACATAACTTTTATATGCACTGGGAAGCCAAAAACTTTGTGTGACTGACTTCGTTGTGATGTTCACTTTATTGTGGTGGTGTGGAACGTAACCTGCAATTTTTCTGCAATATGCCTGCCTACCAAAAACTCAGTAACCTTGTAAAGTGACTCATCCTGGTACTACGAAGACAGACTTCAAAACAGCCTTGTTCACTGACAGGGTTAATATTTGCCTTTTAAAAAAATAATTTATTTTAAACTTAAATGCACAAATTTAAATATGCAATAAAGAAATCTATTATAAACTTAAATATTAAAGCAAATAAAAATAAGGAAAGAAAAAAAAGCATTACCATGTGCACAGGAGAAATTGAGAGAATTCAAAATATAGAGCAATAAATCTCCATTTCCCCACATGTACAAAAATATTTCAGGGTTAATATTTTCATTCATATTGAGAATCTTGGAAAAGCTAAGATTGTGTGGATGACACATAGCCCTAAGAGTCTTAAAAGACTGGCCCCTGGAAGCATGTGGACCTGAGGCTCATCTCTGCATCCTGAGAGCCTTGAAATAGTAGGGCTAAGCTGAATGCCCTCTTCTAGGTCTGACATTCTGTGGGTAATGCAAAAAGCCTTCATATTATTTTTGGCAGCATTTTGAATTTTTCAAAGCTGCTTTCATAATAATTATCTCATTTATCCTTTACAAAAATCTCTTTGAGTTTGGTTCGGGGAAAAGATTGTCACTGGCATTTTACAGAGGAAGAAGCCTAGATAGGGCAAAATTCTTTGTCCATGGTGCCAGAGGAGAGTTGATGGCAGACTTAGGACTAGGATATAAGTGTCCCGACTCTGAACCCAAGAGACATTAGTCATTGAAGTCAGTGAAAATGGAAATGAACAAGGCCTGGACTAGATCACAAGATTCAGGAGCAGAGGGGACATTGGAGCCATCTAGTACAGTGCTTGTATTTCGTAGATGAGGGGAAGTCATCAGGGCAGATCTGGGGATCAAATACAGATTATAGGATGTTAGATCTGGAGTTGGGAAGGACCTCAGAGAACCAAGTCCTATCCCATGCTTTTACAGGTGGAGAAACTGAGGACCAGAGAGCAGAAGTTGCTTAGTTGCACAAGTGGTAAGGAGCAGAGTTAACATTCGAACCCAGATCCTGTGACTTCAAATCCAAGGCTCTGTCCACTGTAGAATCAGAAAAGGCTCAGTGTTCTGGCCTCCCTTCCCCTCCCCTCTTGTCTCTCAGGTCCTAGGTTGATAGGAGCTGGAGAGTTGATAAGTTCTGACTTCTTTTTTTTTTTTTTTGACAAATGAATGTGTACCCACTCATTGTTGATGGATTACAAAATAGCTTCAGATTTCCTTGGAAATGCACCATTATTTCATCCCCTCAGGAACACGAGTGATTTTTCTCCCCCTCTCCTAGTGTTCCTTTAAACATTTGTGGCAGCAAAGGAGACCTTATTCTTTGATTTTTCTCTCCCCTCCAGCCTGGAGGAGATCGATCGGTCATTACTCGTGAATAAAGACCAATGGGGAACTGATGAGAATGAGGAAGCTGGGGCCCCTCTCCTCCCTGGCTCCTCACCAGCCAGGGGCTTTTAGCTAATGAAAATGTAGCTCTTTCATCAACAGGTTACTAATGGGCTTCCTCTCTCAGTTAATTGGGAGGCTTAATTGCACAAGGGGTGGGGGGAAGTAAGGGTTATTTTCAGTGGTCTACAATCGGGAAAGTGGGCTGGGGAACAGGGCTGTCATTTACCAGGGGTCTATCAGGACAAAGAACACCAGTCCAGGAGATGAATTTATTTATACGAAACACTGCCTGCCTTGGAGAGAAAGGCTGGGGAAATGCTTAGAGCCCAAATGTGAAGTTTGACAGGGCTAAGACTGGACTTTGCTAAGCCCGACTTCTTTCCTTATAGTCAGACAAAGGTCAACAGTGGATTGTAGTGGATGGAACTACCAGACTGGGAGTAAGTCTAGGCTGTGACCAGTTTTATTCCTCTTCTTTTAAATGAGGTTAGGTTGAGTGACTTTGAGACCCCTTATAGTTTTATGTTCTAAGCTCCTTTCCCTTCCATCTATGACGGTCTATACTCAGTGTTCTGTCTTCTTTTGTCCCATGTTCATTTGCAGCTCTAACAATCTAATTGGATGTTCTAAGAGGTCCCTTCCAGTCGTTGGACATTCTAAGAGGTCCCTTCCAGTCCTTACATTCTATGCTCTCACATTCTAGGCTATAAGGTCCCTTGTAGCTTTAGTGTTCTGAATTCTAAGGCTCCTTCCAGAACTAACTTTCAGTGTTCTAAAGCCCCTTCTGGCTCTAGAATTCTCTGTTCTAAGTTCTCTTCTAGTTTTAACATTTTGTATTCTGACACTCTGTGTTCTCAGATGGCACTTCTCAAAACTCTTATGTTCTTAAAAATTATTGAGGATCCCCCAAAGAGCTTTTCTATTTATCAATATTTACTACGTGGGAATTTTCTTTGAAAATAGCATTTGAAGATTTTCCAAGTGCTTTACAAATATCTTGTTTGATTCTCACAACTCTGGAAAGTATCATGTGGAAACTGAGATAGAAAGGGGTTAAGTGATTTATTTAGGAACACACAGCTAGTGAATGTCTGAGGTGAGATTAGAATTAAAATAACTTTTTAAAAAAATTACAAGAATAGTTTTGACCTGGACTTGAGATCCCTAGACCACTCTTTGAGAACCTCTGCTCTGAGAGGTCCCTTGCAATTTTGCCATTCTGTGTTCCGTGGCCACTTCCAGGTACAATGTTCTGTATTCTAATCTATATGCTAAAGTTCCTTCCAGCTTTAACATTTCATGACTCTGCAGAAATCATCACTAGGTCAAGAGAGCAGCCCGTGACAAAGGGGTAACTCCTGGGGAAGGGGAGAGAGAGAGAGGATGAGGTCCTGATCTAGAGGAACCTCACTGTGTGCATTGAGAGAAGGGGCCAAGTGTGAGAGATGCCTTGGGGGAGAATCCAAAGGGCTGACAAGAGGAAGTAGGAGCTGGTTGTACATGGAAGTTGGTGTGAGGGAGAGGGAGGAGCAGCTCAGTAACCCTGAACTTTCTAGTCTGGGAGACTGAGAAAATAGCAATGCCATCAGAAGAAATGGGGAAATGGGTTAAAAAACCAAGCCAACAGCCCAACTGGTTCATGAGGGTGGTGTGTGAGGTAGTGAGAGAATAAAGTGGGAAGACTTCACAGGGTATATGTGTATATATATGTATATATGTATTTATATCTAAAATGTTTGGGAATCAATATTTAGAGAAGGGGCAGGAATGGGAACCAGTTGAGCAGGAGGACCAACTAGATCCTGAAGGGAAGACCAATGAGTCAGATTGTGAGGTTGAAGAAGTGCATAAGGATTGGTGTGGGAAGCTTTCAACTATGGAATAAGAGGGGGGACTTTGAGTGGAATACAAGATTGTGAAAGCTTCCCTATGAATAACTCAGGCAGGGTGATAACTCAAATAGTACAAATTTCGTTAGGATGTGGACCTCACTAGGCCTAAGTTTTGTTTTCCTGTAAATCATATGATTTTGGGGAAATCAGGTGATATTCCCCTCTCCCCCTCCCCTAGCCTACTTACAAACTGCCATCTTAACATTAAAGTTTCCCTATAAGGTAATTCTGTAGTTTCTGTGCTGGTATTGGGTAAAACTTATTCCTGGTTAGATTGTGAGGCCACCTGTCCCCGCAAATGGGGACAGGGGTCCAGCCTCTGGGGTGGGATTTCTTAGAACTGTTTGTACAAGGATATATATCCCCTTGCTTGCCTTCTCCCCCTTGCCTCTCTTCACTGCTATCTCTGCCCTGGCAGTGAGAGACGCCCAATTCTGGAGACTTGATCAAATAAAGCTTCTATTGTTTTTTTCTGCCTCGAGAAACCGAGACATCTCTGTTTTTTTAACTTGAGCCAGTGGTTTTTTTTGTCCCACACAGTTGGGAAGGTGATCGGCTTGATTTTAGACAAGCTGAGCTTGAACTGATGGGGGGACATCAAGGGGAAATGCCCCCACTCGTGGGGGTGGCTGGGTCTGGAGATACAGATTTGGGAGGCATTAGGCTTGGGGGAAATTTCTTTTTCTATTTTTCCAAAAATAATTTTTACATCATCTTTTCCAAAAATTTCCCCCCCTCCTCTCCACAGGGACCTATCTCTTATAACAAATAATGAAAAAGAAAGAGGGGAGAAATGGTTCAACCCAGTCACCTAACATATAAACTGAGGCTGATGGTTTATAGGGAGGGTTCCACACCCCATGTCCACTATCTTTATTGTGGTTGTTGGTCCTTTTCTTCTCTCCTCACTGAGGCAAAGATGGATCACAGAATATCAAAATTGCAAGGGATCTCTCGGAGCAGAGGTCCTCAAAGTGTGGTCCAGGGATTCCTCCAAGACCCTTTCAGTGGCAAGTGCAGGTCCAAACTATTTTTGTAATTAAAGAAAAAATGTGAGACCTTGGGGGCAAAGCAAGGTCAACTCAATGTTATTGTGCAGGAATTTTTCAAGAGTTAGGAGCTGAGTCACAGGGCCCAGGGTAGGGGAGGGTGCTGAGAGAAGGTTAGTGGTGGGCAGAGCTGGAGACCAGAGATAAAGTGACCAAGGCAGAGAGAGAAAGACAAAACCAAAGAGATACAGAGATAGAGACACAGAGAAAAAGAGAGACAGAGACAAAGTGACAGAGACAGAGTAAAGTGATAGTCAGAGACAAAAAGACAAAGAGACTGAGAGACACTTGAACCAGGGAGTGGGGAGACTGCCTGGAATGGGTGCACTGAGCTTCAAGTCAAAGACACCCGCAACCTAGCCCAGTGTGACCATGGGGTAGTCCCCCACCTTCTCTGAACCTTCCTCTCTTCTGTAAAAGGTGGCCCAGAGCAATTCCCAATCTTGTGTTCCTACAAAGAATATGCTTTGCTTTTCTAGTATCTCCAGCCCTTAGCACAATGTTGGGCACATAGTAGATGCTTAATCAAAACTTAGTGATGGAGGAAGCAGAGTACATGGCAGAAAGGGTGACTTTGGAGTCAGGAGACCTGAGTTCAAATTCCACCTTCTTCCTTTTTTGACTCTAGTGATCTTGGACAAATCCTGCCATTTTTTCTGCCTTGGTTTCCTTATCTGTAAAATGAGGGAGTTGAATTGAGTTTCTGTATCTTAGGAGAGCAAGGTAATACAGTTGAAAGAGGCCTGAGTTTGAAGGCAGAGGACCTGGATTCAAATCCTGACTCACTTATCAATGGACAAATTGTTTCCTCTTTCTGGGTGACTGTTTCTTCATCTGTAAGACCACAGAATTGGGCAAATGTCACCCCTAAAATCTCTCCCAGTTCTAGCTCCTATGAATCAGAAGACTTGGGTTTGAATTCTGCCTCTGCTCCTTACTAGCCAGTTGATCTTGGTCATCACAACTTTTCTGGGTCTCAGTTTCCCCATCTGTCAAATACGGTGTAATGATCCTTGGCCTGCCTATGTCACAGGGTGGTTACGAGGAGAGTGGTCCGTTAAGGTAAGTTACTGTTGTAATTCTTCACCCTCTGCCAACCCCGGCGCAGCTCAGAACAAGCAGGAGGTGTTTGTAATTGAGGCTTATTGAGTTTTCAATTACACCCACACCGGGAGTGAGGGAGCCACAGGGCATCAATTCAGCTTCCTCCCTGGGAACCACCCCCGAAGCCCAAAGAGGAGACACGCCCCAGGAAGAAGAGAAGCTTTATCGATTTGTGCACTCATCTCCAGAATGTAACCGACCCGATATCGGTGTGACCTGTAATTGGGTGAGTCGATGCGCTTCCTGTTGATGCGGCTTGTAAAGAAAATAATTAAATCCGTTGATCATTTCTCGCCTTACCTGCCCTCCTGTGAGGCAGCTACCTGGGGCTGTCTGAATTTCCCTGTGGTTAATAGGGCCAGCCCAGTAGTGCTAAGAATGCTGGAGCTGGAATCCCAAGCCCGGGGTTCCAATTCTGAATTCTGAATCTGTTCAGCGTTACTTCCGTCCTTCCTCATGTCTGCCTCCCGGCAGCTTCCCTTGCTTCCTTCGAGTCCCGGCTAAAGTCTCACCTCCTACAGGAACCCTTCCCCAATCCCCCTTAATGCCGATGCCTTCCCTCTGTTGATCATCTCTAGTTTATCTTGTAGATGTCTTGTTTGTATGTGTGGTTGTTTCCATGTTGCATTAGACTGTGACCCGCTTGGGGACCAGGCTCCTTTGGCCATTCTTTGTATCCCTAGTGCTTAGCACAGTGTCTAGCACAGAGGTGCTTCAAAAATGCTTTTCGGCTTGCTTAGAGTCCAGCGACACCTAGGCTCAAATCTTAACTCTGACTTTTACTAGCTGGGTGACCATGGGTGACTTATTTAACCTTTCAAGCCTCAATTTTTTCATCCGTAAAATGATGATCATACCTCTGGTTCCTGTGTCATTGGAGTCCAATGAGATGATGCTTCTGTAATAGATAACTATTATTGTCTCCCATTCCGAATCGAATAATTTGACCTTAGGCTTGTGAGATAAAGGCATCTGGAAGGGGAACTGGGCTTATTCTGGACACCACATCTTAGGAAGGCTATTGAAAATCTGGAGTATCTAGAGAAGGCAGCCAGGATGGGGAAGGGCCCTGAGATTATGCCCTCTGAAAATGAGTTGAAGGAACTGAGGGTGTTTAGCCTGGAGAAAAGCACAGTCCAGGGAAACATGGTAGCTGAGTTTAAGGATTTGAAGGAAAGCCTGTCCCAAGGAAAAGGAAGGGTGTTCTGTTAGGCCCCAGTGGCACAAAGGCTGGAAGTTACAGAGGCAGATTTGGAGATGATGTAGGGACAAAGAGGGAGAGTAGGAAGGGCTGCCCCAGGGACTGGTGTGGTCTTAGAATCAGAAGCTTGTAAGTGAAGACAGAATGGCCGTTTTGGGGGAATGACTCAAGTGAGGATTCTTGTAAAGGTCTGGGTTGAATTTCATGGGATCTGAGCTTCCTTCCAGCTTGGAGATGTCATGATTCTGCTTAGCCCTGGGAAGGTAGAATTGAGAGCAATGGGGTTAAGTAACATAGAGGCACATGTAGACTCTATGCCAGGAGAAATTTCATAACAGGTAGCACTTCCCAAAGGTAGGATGGGCTGCCACAAAACTGGTGGTCTCCCCATTCCCACAGCTCCTCAAGCATAGATTGTGTGGCCCCTTATGGGAGAGGTGGGAGATAGGATTCTTGTTCTTGTCCACATTGGACTAGATGCTCTCCCTTCTGCCCCTCTGGGGGTCTCTTCCAACTCAAAAATTCTGTGATCTTCCCATCCCTGTCATCCTCCCTTTGTAACTTGAACATCCTGCCCTTCTTGAAACTCAGGCTGAACTAATGTAGACTTTCTCTCTCTCTCTCTCTCTCTCTCTGTCTTCCTTCCTTCCTTCCACTGCTCTCTTCTTTCCCAGGCTGGACATGCATTGGCTACTCATGGTGTTAATTCCAAGACTGATTGGCATGAAAATTTTAACCTGCTCCATTTTTTCCAACCCCCTTATTAGGCAGCCAGGTCTCCCTCGCCCCCAATTCTTTTAGGCCATACCATATTGACACCAGCGTTAGCACAGACACCATAGTCTTTAGCCTGACTGCAGCTCAGAACTCCTGAGCTCCAGCAATCCACCAACCTCTTCCTCCACGATAGCACAGATTATGGGCAGTTACCAGAACATCCTACTGTCTTCATTTCTTTATGCCCTACCTTCTTCTGCCTTCTCCCTTTCCTTATCCTGATTCAAATCCCTCCCATCCCCTTTCCCCTACATTTCCACCCTCCCCTTATCCTATACTACTCCTTTTTAAAATCCCCTCCTGTTCCTTTTCCTTATCTCCCATTTCTCTCACAGCATGGAGGAACCCCATGAAATGTTACCTCCTAGGAGGACAGCCATTGGTTTAGATTTTGACAGTAAGGAGCCTTCAAGGGGGGCAGTTGTTAAATAAACCCTGTCAGATGGAAACAGTATTAAATTTCCTAGGGATGAAAAAGGGAGAGAAAACATTTACACACACAGAGAGACAGAGACAGAGAGGGGAGGAGGGGGGGAGGGAGAGGGGGGAGAGAGAAAGAGAGAGAGAGAGAGAGAGAGAGAGAGAGAGAGAGAGAGAGAGAGAAGGAATGAGAGAATATAATGAAGCAATAACAGGTCCTGGGGAAAAGCCCTGAGGGATTGAAGGGACTGCAAACTCAATAGTCAACTGTGTGACGTGGTGACCAAAAATCCCTCTATGATCTTGGGCTGAGCTAATGAAGATGGAGTTTTGAGAATAGAGGAGGTGATCAATTATGCATCCCGCTGTCCTCTGTCCTGGTGAGACCACTGTTGGAGGATTGTGTGCAGTTCTGGGCACCAAATTTGAGGAAGGACATCGACAAACTTGAGCATGTTCAATGTCGCTAGATGGGATGATGGGGAGAGTGCTGGACCTGGAGTCAGGAAGACCTGAGTTCAAATGTGACCTCAAACACTTACCAGTTGTATGACCCTGGGCAAGTCACTTCACCCTGTTTGCCTTGGTTTCCTGATCTGCAAAATGAGCTGGAGAAAGAAATGGCAAACAACTCCAGCGTCTTTGCCAAGAAAACCACCTGACTGAAATGACTGAACAACAACAAAACAAGTATTTAAGCCAGGTGTGGCACTAAGTGTTTTACAAATATGATCTCATTTGATCATCACAATACCCTCTGTCAGGTAGGTGCTATTATAATCCCCATTTTACAGATGAGGAGACTGAAGTCATGAGAAATGAGAGTTTGAATGACTTGCCCACAGCCACCCAGCCAATAAGGGCCCTTTCAGAGAGGGACTATGTAGCTAGACAGTGTCAAAACGGGGACTGGGGCAGCTGGAGGGCCAGTCTGGGGGATCAGGGACATGGGTGCTAATCCTGGAATTGAGAGATGGTAAAAGCTGGAAATATGAAAAGGAAGAGGAGATATCCCTGATGGTTGAGAGAACTGCAGGATGTTGAAATCATCGTTATCTGTGCTGTGGCTCATGGCTAGCCTGGTGCTCCTGGAGTGAAGGGGAGCCCTGGCAGGTGATATCAGAAAGGGAGGATTTTGGAGGCTTTGAACATGAGACTGAGGAATCTGGTTTTTGGGCATTTGCTTAATATGACAGATACAACAGATTCACTAGGACCTGCTGTGTGTAGGGCTCCATGAGCAGCACTTAGGAAGTTTGTCTTCTAGTCAATTCAATCAACAAACATTTGTAAAGCCCCTACTATGTGCAATGTCACGTATATAGTCTAACAGGCCAATGCATAAACTGCTCGACGGACATGAATGATTGTTACAAAGAGCCATCATTTCTGGATGCTTGGTCCATAGGCCCTGGGCCTGACTTGGGCAGGAGATGCCTTAGGCCAGCCCCTGAGGCTGGATCCACTCACACCCTACTCCCCCAGGCCTGGTGGTAAATTATGTACCTGCAAGGGCTTTCTCATTGAGAACATGAGAAAATTAAATTGCTCACTGAGCTGGTAACAGATGGTTGATTCCATCTCCTTTTTGGCTAGGACACCCCCAGAGAGTATAATTGAGGGCGTCCTCTCACACAAAAGGGACCGAGGGGGTGAGGAAGGATGAAAGATGAGAGGGAGGCCTTGGTTTGGCACATCAGTCATCCTGATTACTCCCCAGCTTTCACTGAAGGAGAAAATAAAAATAAAACCCGGAAGGAGCATGGGCAGTTGGTAAATAGGACACGCTGGGGTTCCGCAAGCTTTATTCTTTCATTCTTCCCTTATTTCCTTATTTCCATCCAAAGCCAAACTGGAGCCTTCCCAGGCCTCCAATCAACTCCCAAGCATCTGGCCCTCAGATTCCAACTTTGCATGAACGGAGCTGGCAAGGGTCTCGACCTGCCAGGCCTGCCTGGTACACTCCGTGCTAATATATACCCTCCCAATGTTGGTGTTAAACAGAGCTGACACTGGAGTCATCATTACCGCCAGGCCTCGGCAGTGGGGGGAGGTATGGCGGGCCTCCAGCCACAGATGATTTCACCACAGGAGTGAACTCTGCAGCTGAGTCTGTGGGCACTTGTTTCAAAGCGATCTCTAAATCTCAGAGACGGAAGAGACTTGACGCAGTAAATGGAGTATGTGATTTGATCATAAGAACTGTATTCAGATCTGTCTCTGCCACTTACAATCTATCTGGCCTTTGGCAAATCAATTAAGCTTTCTGGGCCTCAGTTTCCCCATCATGAAAATGAAGGGGCTGGACTCACTGGCCTCTGGGGTGGCTACCACCTCTATGTGTGAGTCTCTTCTTCTGTCATACCCTGGAAATGGTCCATCTGGCCACTGCCTAAAGACTTTTGCTCATGGAGAACGCTGCCTCTACAGGATGGCCATTTCACCACAGGATCGCTCTCACTATTAGGAAAATGTCCTTGAAATAGTCAAAATTTTCCCGTGTGATAATTAAACACATACATAATAACCAGTGGTTATATAGGGTTTATAATACACTTAATGCAGCTAGGTGGTACAGTGGGTAGGGCACCATGCTTGGAGTCAGGAAGACCTGAGTTCAAATCCATCCTCAGATACTTTCTAGCCATATGACCCTAGGCAAATCACTTAATCCTCTTTGCCTCAATTTCCTCATTTGTAAAATGAGTTCAAGAAGGAAATGACAAACAACTGCAGTGTCTAGAATACCCTAGATGGGGTCATGAAGGCTTGGATATGACTTAAACAACTAAGCAACAAAAACTAGAATATAGTAGGTACTTAACTGTCGCTTGTTGACTGAGGGACTGATTCCAGTCTTGCCAGTATAGAGGCACAGAGCTAGAAGGTGGAGTGTTATGTGTTGGGAACATGGAGCAGGCACGTTTGGTTGGACCACAGAGTGAACAACAAGGAGTAATATATAGTAAGGCTAGAAGGGTAGACATTGTGCATACCCTCTTTTCCTGTCTAGCATTCCTTCCTTGCCTTCTTCTGGAAACTTCCGTACCCCAAGCTGGCATGTTTCATTTGTCCCTGGTTCTATAGCGTTACCAAATATCTTACACTCCTCCTGTGACATTGGAGGTGGGCAGTCACCCTGCTACACCTGAGCAGGAGCCCATCTCTTACGTAAAACCTATGACCTTTGGTGGCCTCAGTGACCTGCCCCAGTGTGGGGGTGGCAGGACCCAAGATGTGCCATATTTGGACTAAGAGAAGAGTTTGCCAAAGACAAGTTTGCCAAGTCCAGGGACGGCTCACCTGAGGGGCCACATGTGGCCTGTCTTCTTCCTGCCATCACCTAAAGGTCATCATTGCCCACAAGGTCTCAGAGATCTCCTTGGCTTTTTCTTCCCCTCCATCATGCTTTGCTCCCTCACCTCCAAGGTCTTTTGTTTTAGGACCAAAGCTTCTCCTCATAGAGTTAAAATGACATTCCACCTTTTGTCTATGGGACTTGGTCCAGGTTGACCCTTATACCAGGAATTCTCTCTGTCTTCACTTGTTCTTGGAATAATTCAAGACCTATTGCCTTATGTGTCACTAGTCTTTCTGGTTCTGTGCAAAAATTTCTTCCAAGTTCTCTAACTGTTGGTATGGACTAGAAGAGACTCCTTGTGTTTTATTCATTTTGCACGTTCTCTCCTATGCCCAGTGTCCCTCATCGTCCACAGCTCCTTCCCTTCTCTGTGGGTATCCTCTTGGGAATCACCCCGGGCTTTCTTCTCTATGTTTTTTGCTCAGCTTCTGTTGGTTCAATCATCATTTCTATGAAGTTGGTCAGTAAGTCATGAACATTTCTTAAGCACCTGTGTACCAGCTACTGTGCCAAGCATGGAGTGAGCATGTGTGTATGTGTTACAAAGAAAGGCAAAAGACCATCTGTCTCAGCAGATAATTCACAGATCCAGCCCTTCTCTCTCTCTTCTGTTCTGTATTACAAGCTAGCCATTGGGCTACTCAACTTGGATGTTCCACACTATCTCCAACTCAACAGCCCCAAAGAGAACTCATTCCCTTTGTCCTAAAACTCACCCTTTCTCTTAGTTTCCCCATTTCTTTCAAAGATGACATAATTCTTCCAGTTACCCAGATTTGCAATCTTGGAATCATTCTTGATTCTTTACTCTCCCTTGTTTCTTTTTACATCATCATCACTTTCATCATCATCATCATCGAACATTTTAAAGCACCTACTATGTGCCAGATGCTATGCTAAGTTTCAGAGAATCAGAAAGGCCAAAACCAATTCTTGCTCTCAAGGAGCTTACTTTTTTATGGAGAAGACAACACACAGACAGCTATGTATGTACGATATAGAAATGGTATAAATTGGAGGTATTCTCAGAGGGAAAACACCAGCTGGGGGTGATAGAAGGACTGGGGAAGGTGTTTTGGAAAAGGCAGGATTTTGGCTGAGACTTGAAGGAAGCCAGGGAAGCCAGGAGATGAAGGTGAGTGGAGAGAGCATTTCAGGCATGAGGCACAGCCAGTGGAAACGTATGGAGTAGGGAGATGGAGAACCCACCAGCTGCCAAGTGCTATTGATTCTACCTCCATGATATCTCCCTCAAATTCCTCCATTTTGGCCCTTAAACCTTTAGCGATCTGACTCCAGGCCATTTTCTAGACTAATTTCCCATTATATCTTGACAAATGGTCCTGTTTAATGTTTCCTGTAGATGACATTCCATTCCCAGCTTGGTACCTTGGCCCACACTCTTCCCCCACAGCTAGAATTTTCTTTGTGTATTCCTTGGAGGTCTTAGCCTCCTTGAAGGCTCATCCCAGTCATTCCCTCCTATAGGAAGCCTTTCCTGATTCCTTCCCCTATCAGAGAGCTCCCTTACAAAGGACTTTGTGTTCACTTACGCGTTCATATTGTTTCTCTCATCAGAATTCAGACCCTTTGGACTCAGGGACTTTCTTTGCTTTGGTTTTTGTATCTGCACATTTATCACAAATTTTCGCAGGTAATAAGTGATTAATAAATACTTTTTTATTCATTAATTTTCATTCATTCATTCACATCACAACTCTCTGGAGCCAATGTTCTGTGTGGGAATCCAGGAAATCAGAGTGGCCCAACAGCAGAAAAAATGACAACAATAAAGAGAGGGAAAAGGGGACAGATCAGTTTCTGTATTTGTCCAATTATGGGAAAAAGGAAACATGACTTTTTCAATTTGATGATGATAACTAGCATCCATATGGCACTTTATGGTTTATACTTTATCTCCTTTGAATCTCACTACAACCTTGTGAGTTGGGCCATCTTATCATCCCCATTTTACATATTAAGAAACTGAGGCACACGGACATGAAGTGACTTGCCCAGGGGCAGGATATGAACCCAGGTCCTCCTGACTCCAAGTCCAGTACTCTATCTACTGCTCCCATTGAACTGAGTTCTCCAACAGTCCACTTTATTGAATGTTAGTCTTTGTTGTACTGTGTGATGTTGGGAAAGTCACCTCAGGTGGGTCAGAATCTGCGTCTACATGCTTTCAAGTGAAAGTGGCCCGTCATATAGAGCACTGGGCCTGGAGTCGGGAAGACCTGCACTCCTATCTGACCCAGACACTTGGTAGTTGTGTGACCCTGGGCCAGTCACTAGAAAAAACAACCCCAAAACCTCTGCCTCAGTATCCTCGGTTGTTAAAGGGGGATAATTATGTCACCTGATTCACAGGGTTGTGGTGGCAAACAAACGAGATGATATTTGGAAAGCAGGTAGTGGAATGCCTGGCACAGGGTAGGCACTTCCCAGCTGGGCCCAATGCAAAGCACTGGTTCACAGATACGGGTTCAAATGTGGCCGCTGACTGTTCACCTGCATGACCCTGAGGAAGTTCCCTCACCTCTCCGGGCCTCAGTTTACAAATCTCTAAGATGAGTCCAGCTGGTGTTTGAGGTGTGCTCAGAGCTGTGACCCCACGATGGATTCCAAGGGGAGTGGGAGTCTTTGGAGGGCTATTGGGTCGTAGATTCAGAGCGGACTCTAGTCAATGCCGGGAAATCCATCTCACCATGTTTGTAAGAACTGAGCATTATCAAAACCAGCATGTAAATTGTTTCCAAAGAGCGGAATCCTTATTGCTAATTGCAGGGAGACATATTATCCCTTCCCACCCTGTGCATGCAAATTACCCAGGGAGACTGCGCATTGTGTGCAAGCTTGGGCTAACAGCACGTGTACAGCAATTGTGGATTCTGAGTTGTCCAATGCCCCCATTTCAGAGAAGACTGAGACCCAGAGAGGGTCAGCGACGTGTCCGGAGTCACACAGCACTATTCAGGAGCTATGGCAGACATCAGCATCTTTTCAATGGGCATTATCCAAGTGTTCTCCACTTTGCATTGAATGTATTAATTCTGAGCTTTTTCCTATCAAATTTGTAGGGATGTGGATGGGTTGTGGGGTGGCAGGGAGAAGCAGGGACAGAGGGCCTATGGGCAGGATAGGCTGGAGAGCAGGACAATCAAGGCAGGGTCAGGAACCCGCCCTTTATTGGTGGGACAGATAGCTCCGTCTACCTCCAGTGCTTAGCACAGTGCCTGGTACCTAGTAGGTGCCAAATAAATGCTTGTTGATTTGACTTGACTTGCTCCGTTAAGAAGAATTCTTGGTTTGTACCAGAATAGAATAACTGGCCTGCTGTATGTCCTTGGGTGACTTGACCAACCCTACAATTCTTTCTCTAATGTCAAACTTTATCTTCTGCAACTGCCACCCAGTCCAGTAGTTAAGATCCTTCCTTCCCTCAGCTATGAGTCAGCTAGGCGGATAGCTGGCATGGATCCAGCAAGGCATGAGTTCAAATCCAGCTGCAGACACTTATTAGCTATGTGAGTCTGGGCAAATCACTTGACCTCTGCCTGCCTCAGTTTCCCAATCTGTAAAATGGGGATGATAATAGCACCTACTTCTTAGGGCTGTTGTGAGGATCCTATCTGTAAAACACCTTGCAAATCCTAAAGTCCTATGGAAATCTGAGATGTTATTAGCTATAATTATAATGATGATGACAGCTTGTGTTTCTGTAGCGCTTCCCAGGTGCCAGGCCTGTACTGAGCATTTTATAATTGTCATCAATATTCCCACCTGTGCGGTGGGTTTGAGGCAGGATCCTTTCTCAGGCGGAGCCGGGCCCCTGAGCTTCCTTTTGACTCTGAAGTCGGTGTTTCTGTAGAAGACACCTTTCGGGCAGCGTGGGGGTGCAGTCAGCCGTGATAATTCTTGCGTTCTGCGATAAAATCGAGAAGATGGCATCTTCATGTTTTCTAAATTAATGGATTAAAAACTCCCTAACACCTAGTGCTGTCCCCAAATGGAACCGGCCACCTTAAAGAGGAAGTGACTGCCCCTCGACTGGAGTTCTATAAGCAAAGACTGAGGCCCATGTGGGGATGTCACAGGTGCACTCCCGAGGTCCCCTAGCACTGGTGTGACTCCTCTCTTCACTTCTGCCTTTGACAACTCCTGTCACTTAGCACAGTGCCTGGTGCATAGTAGGTGCTTTAAAAATGCAAGTTAGTCCAATAACAAGACGCAGCTCAAGGACTGCGTCCTACAGGAAACCTTCCCTAGTTCCTCCCTTCCTCCTATTACCTTGTCGATGCCGTGTATGCAGATGTGGTTTTCCCCTGATGGAAGAGAGAAGGGACTCTCATTTTTGCCTCAGTGCCCCCAGGGCAGTCAGGAAGACCTGAATCAGATTCCTGCCTCAGTCATTTACTTGTTGTGATGCCGAGGGCAAAGTTTTACTCTATGAGCCTCGGTTTCCCCATCTGTAAAAGGGGCATGATATAGCCCCTACTTCACAGGGTGGTTGTGAGGATCCGATGAGGCAATGTATGCAGAGCGCTTGGTAACCCTCAAAGTGCCCTATCAATGCCAGCTGTTATTACTAATGACTAATGCTTACTGTCTGTTACCAGGACGGACTTACTTCCCTTCATTGGTCTTGGTGTCTAACAGATGCTGAGATTTAGAGGTGGAAGGGACCTCAAAGGCCCTCTGGTTCAGGCCCCTCATTTATAGGAACCAAGGCCAAGGGAGGTGAGGTGAGTGGCCCAGGCTCGCACAGAGTCAGAGGCGGCATTTGAACCCAGGTCCTCGGAACTCTTAGCCCGGTACCACGTGTATACCATAGGAGATGCCTCCCACCTCTACAATGAGAGGGCTGGCCTCTGATCTCCAAGTGCCCTTCCTGTCCTGAATCTAGCTCCCACCACCTTCTGACTTCTTCCCAGCTGGGGTTCTAGGACTGGGTTGGTGGTGCGGGGAGCGGGCAGGCGGCTGGGGTCGGCTCTCTCCGTCTTCCCTTCCTGAGCTGCCATGATTACTTCCTCACCGCCCGGACCCCTGGAGTCCTGGCGGGTTTTGGCTTCAGCCCGAGCCTTGGGTCCCTCCTCCGTCTGCGATCCTTCCCCGGTAATTACAAAGCGAACCCAGGGCAGAACTAATTCCCCAAACGTGTTTCCCGTCACCAGCCCCCGGGAAAGCTCCCTGCCGCAGAGCAGCCCCCGCCCCTCTGCTCTTTGCAGGCGCCCTGGTACCCGCGGGCCATGCAGCGTCCGGCTGCCAGAGGATGGGAATGAGGTTCTAGGCAGACTGAGGGAGCTGCAAGTGTGTGTGTGTGTGTGTGTGTGTGTGTGTGTGTGTGTGTGTGAGAGAGAGAGAGAGAGAGAGAGAGAGAGAGAGAGAGAGAGAGACAGTCTGTGTGTGTGTGAATGTGTTGCGTGTTTATGTGAGAATGAGTCTGTGTGTGTGTATGTGAATGTGTGTGAGTGAGACTGTGTGTGACTCGGTGTGTGTGTGTGTGTGTGTGCATGAGAGTGCGTGTATGAGTGTGAGTGTGTGTGTGTGTGTATGGTACAGATAGGGAACCTCCGCCATGAACCTGGTCCTGTGGAAGTCCACAGGTAAGACCTACTGGGGGTGAGGGTGGGGGTTAGATGCCCAAGGAAACCCCCAGATCTTAGACCTCTCTAGTGAAGAAAAGAGCTGGGAAGACCTGGGAGTGAACTGGATCCCTGAGGTAACTGGTGCTAGAGATCCAAAGGCTGGGGATCTGTACCAGCTCTTCTCACCAGCTGGGGGAACGTGGGGAACTCTCTGCTCTATGACTCAAAAGGTTGGACTTAATGTATCATCTGTCCCCTCCCCACCCCAAAATGATAACCCTGCATAGTTATTTGCATAGTCTCTTGACCTTATTAGGAACTTCTTGAGGGCAAGGACTGTTCTTGCCTTTCTTTGGCTACCCAGAACTTAGCACAGTGCCTGGCACATAGTAGGTATTGAATAAATGTTGACGTGACTAAAACAGAAAGGCAGTATGGGCTGGTGGATAAAGAACTGAACTTAAAGGCAGGAATCTTGTCACAGATACTTCCCAGCTGTGTGACCCTGGGCAAGCCAGCTAAGCACTTTGGACCCCAGTTTCCCTGTCTGTAAAATGAGGAGGTGGGACTAGATAGCCTCTAAGGTCCCTTCCAGCTCCAAATCTCTGTTCTTATTAACTCCAAAACTAAGGAACCTGAGGGGTTCCCGCTAGCCTTGGGACTCCTGCCACTTGGGGAAGTGACTGTCCCTGCTCTCATCACGGTCTTGCCTTTCATCCGTCTTTGGATGGAGCAGGGCTCTTTTCTTTGTATTGTAGACCTAACTGATGTGCTTAATTTATAGGACAGCTGACCATAACATTCTCTGAACTATGGAGTAAACATGCAGATGGGCTTAAATTCAGTTTAGGCGGTCAGTGTCCCTTAAGAGGGGAAAGTGAAGGAATAAGTATTTATAGAGTGCCTACTATGTATCAGGAACTGCACTAAGCACTTTTTATAAATATTACCTCATTTCATCATCAAAACAACTCTGAGAGGTATGGGCTGTTATTATCCCCATTTCACAGGTGAGGAAACTGAGGCAAAGAGTGGTTAAGTGACTTGACCAGGGTCACACAGCTAGTGTTGGAGGCTGGAGTTGAATTCAAATTTTCCTGACTCCATGCCTAGAGCTTTATTCCATCCACTTCTAGTTGCCTGCTAGTAATGGAACTGGGGGCCTGATGTTTAGCCCAGTGGTGATCTAGACCCTTAATACCCAAAGAGACCGGAATAGGTTTCTGCCAACCCTAGGTAATATTATTTTTCTCTACTCGCTCTCTCTCTCTCTCTCTCTCTCTCTCTCCCCTTCCCCTCCCCTTTCCTTCCTCCCTTCCTTCCTTCCTCCCTTCCTTCCTTCCTTCCTTCCTTCCTTCCTTCCTTCCTTCCTTCCTCCCTCCCTCTCTTCCTCCTTTTCTTCCTCCCTTCCTCCCTCCCTCTCTTCATCCTTTCTTTCCTTCCTCCCTTCCTCCCTTCCTCCCTTCCTTCCTTCCTTCCATCCCTCCCTCTTTTCTTCCTTTTAAAAAACCAATTTATCAATCAATTGTTAAGTGCCTACTATGTGAAATGTGCTTATTAAACACTCAGGAAAACACAAAGATAAATAGGAATTCTATAACCCCACTCAAGGGAGGGCCCCTAGAGATATTCTGGTCCAACTCTACCTGAAGAATCCCCCCTAAACCATAACTCACAAGTGAGTGTTCATCTAGCCTGTCCTTGAATACCTCCAGTGACAAGGAACTCACTTCTCAACAAGTCTTCAAATTTTAATTTTGAGCAGCTCTAATTGTTAGGAAGTTTTTCTTGACATGCAACCTATATCTGACCCTTTGTCATTTTCATTTATTGCTCCTGATTCTGCTCCCTGGGGCAAACATCAACCAACCAATCAATCAATAAACATTTATTAAGTACTACTATGTGCCAGCACTGAGCTAAACGCTTGGGATACAAAAGGAGGCGAAAGATAGGCCCTGCCCTCAAGGAGCTTCCAATCTAATGGGGGAAATTATATACAAAGTTTGATGAAAGTTTTGTCTCTCTTCTACCTGATAGCCCTTCATATATTTGAAACAACAACAAAAACCAACAACCCACCATCACTTTTCCCCTTCACCTGATTCCAAGTTTTCTCTTCTTCAGGCTGAGCATTCCCAGTTTCTTCAAGCGATTATCATATAGCAAGGAGGACCTTCAGCATGCTGGTTGCCATCCTCTGGATGTTTTCCAGCTTATCAATTTCCTTCCTAAAATTTGGGTCACAGAAGTGGGGGCCCTAAATGTGTCCTGGTCAGAGCAGAGTGCCATGGCGCCATAGTCATCGATACTATGTTTCTCTTGTTGTTCAGTGATGTCCAACTTTCTGTGATCCCATTTGGGGTTTTCTTGGTAAAGATACTGGAATGTTTCACCATTTCCTTCTCCAGCTCATTTTCCAGATGAGGAAACTGAGGCAAACAGGACTCACAGTGACACATGTGGGGCTGGATTTAAGTTCATGAGGATGAGTTTTCCTGACTCCAGGCCAGGCTCTCTATGCACTATGGTGTCACTTAGCTACCAACAAATGTGGCCTTGTTTGGCTGCCATGTCCCATTGGTGATTCATGTTCAATTTGCAGTAGATCCACTCACTCAGATTTGTTTCAGACACACCACTATTTAATCATGCTTTCTCTGTCTTACACTTGTGAAGTTGATTACTTGAGCACAAACGTAAGACTTTGCATTTGCCCCTAGTGTATTTCATCTTGTTTGATTTGATGTTTGTGTTCTAGCCTGTCAAAATCTTTCTGGATCCTAAAATAGTGTATTAGCTATTTTCCCAGCTTGCCATCATCTTCAGTGCTAGCTTCGCTACTTTTCAGTCACAGTCACAAATGTTGGCCAAACACAGATCCTTGGGGCACTCCCCTAGAGACCTTTTCCCCAGGTGACTTAGAAAGAGCCATTGATGTCTGTGCTTTGGGTACAACCATCAAAGCAGCATCTAATTCACTGAAGTACTTTTACCTAGCCCCCATCTTTCCATCTTTTCCCATAATAACAGCAGGAGGGATTTTGTCAATTGATTTGCTAAAATCTAGGCAAGTACCTCAAATATTTCCTTACATCTACTGATGTGGTAGCTGTCAAAGAAGAAAATGACATTAGTTGAGCATGATTTGTGCTTAAAGCCCTGTTGGCCCTTTGTGGTTACTACTTCCCTTTCTAGATTTCTATGAACCATCCCTTTCATAATATATTCTAGAATTTTGCCAGGAATTGAAGTAAAAAAAATCATGTCTATAATTAGCATACTCCTTTCTCTTCCCCCCTTTTGAAAACTGGGACAAATTTGAAGCTAAGTGGTGGAATAGACAGAGTGTTGGGCCTGGAATCAGGAAGAACTGAGTTCAAATCCTGCCTTAGACACTCACTAGCTGTTTGACCCTGGGCAAGTCATGTAACCTCTGCTTGTCTCCGTTTCCTCAACTATAAAATGAGAATAATAGTAAAAGCACCTACTTCCCAAGTGAGATGACATTTATAAAGTGCTTCACATAGTGCCTGTAAGCACTTAATAAATGCTTGTTTCCTTCCCTTCTCCAGTCCTGTGGTACCTCTTCTGGTTTACAGATCAGTGACCGCACCTTAGTTGTTAGATTTGCCACTTCTTCCAGGATCCCCAGGTGTAGTTCCTCACCAAAAGTAGGCAGGTGTTATTTGATGATCACCTTGCCTATCTTGGGGTATCTATCCCTTATTAACACCTTTTTCGTCCCTCTCCAGTCTAAAGATGATCTACCCTTGTCAGATCTAAAAAGGTCCAAAAGTAATTGAGCATCCCTGCTCAGCCAAGGTTTCATGGTTAGTTATCATCATCGTCCCTCCCATCCAAGCACCATCCTTTCTATTCTTTGATCGCTCTCTGCCTCACCCCCTCCAATATCCCTAGTTCTCCCCATTTTGCTGTTAGCTGTCTGAAACTTATCAGGTCGTGTAGAGCACTGAGAAATTAAGTGGCTTGTCCAACACGACCAGACTATATTGGAAGCAGGATTTGAACCTAGGACTCCCTGCCTTCAAGGCCAGTCTTATCCACTGCTTGAGTCTGCCTTCCAGTGGCTTCAAGCTCTCTCAAGAACTTTCCTTACAGTGCCTTGTGGAGTAGGTCATGCAAGTCTCATCAGACCCATTGTACAGGTGAGTTGCACAGCTAGTGTCATGGCTGGACTTGGATCCAGGTTTCCACCTGTTAAATTCAGGGCTCTTTCAACTACAAGATTTCTAAGCATTCAGATAGCAGGTTCAGCAAATCAGGCTTCTTGCACAAAATCAGGAACTTTGGAACTGGAGAGGACCTTAGACATCAATTCACACAACCTCTTGTTTTATAGAGGAAGAAACAGGGATAAGTGAGGCAAGACACTTACCCAAGGTCAGGACATAGCGAGTCAGCAGCAGAACCTGGATTGAATCCTTGTATTCTGGTTGACTTCCTGCATCTTCTGGCACTTGCCCTCCACCCCCCCCCCCCAATCCCGGTCCCCAAGCCTCCCATGCCCAGCGCACAGAAGAGAAGCGAAGTGTTCTGTTACTAAGGAAACCCAGCATGTTGCGTATGAGCCATGTGGAAATAATGGTGATTTATTTAGAAAAAGAAAGGTTTGTCATTTTAAGCTTACTACTACAGAATTGCTTTTTGATTACCTCCCTCCGTATTGCATTGTCTTGTCACAATAAACTACAGAAACAAGTGGCGAGGTTAATAATTATCGGCTCCGTTCTTGTCAGTTCCTTGCGCAAGGTCAAAGACGGCGCCAGCCCCACTGCACCTGGCCAGCCCATTCTTCCCCGGAAGATCTCCAAGTGAGTCCTCTCGTCTGCACTCTCTCCTGGGGCTGCTGAGCACGCTGGCTCCCCAATGGCTCCGGTATTCTTTAGTGCTCGAGGAGTCTGGGAGAGGAAGAAGTGTGGAGAGAAATAACCCTCCCCGGGAGGAGCCGAAAGAATAGGAGGGGATTCAGAGACAGGATTGCTCTGTGAGTTGGGCGAACCTGTGTTCAAATCTCCCCTTAGATATTTACTAGCTGAATGACGTGAGTAAGATGCTTAAACCTCTCTGTGTTTCAGTTTCTTTATTCGAAAGATGAAGGGAGTAGAGTCGATGGTTTCTAAGGACTTTTCCCTCTCTAAAGTTATGCTCTGAGCTCTAGTGAGGTGGGATGTTTTAATGGAGAAGTTTTTGACCTTAAGGAGGTGTAACCCAGGTCCCAGAATTTTAAGCTCTGGGATTACACAAAACTGGTGTGATGGTGGTGGGGGCAGGAGGGGAGGAGACTTGACCTCAAATCTTAGGTTTTTGGCATTTCCCCCACCCAGTTTCCTCTGAATAATGCTGGTATTTAGAAATTCACTACGGTAAGTAGAAAGGTCACAGAATCAGAAGCATAGAAATTTTAGTTGTAAGAGATCTCAGCAGACGTCCAGTTCAACCCACATTGGAAAAAGAATTCCCATTACAGTGTGCGTGACAAATGATCATTGGGTGTTTGCTTTAGGAAGGACCTGCAATGAGGAGATACACATCAGTTCCTGAGGGAGCTCATTCTGCTTTTAAAAAAAGTAATTAATTTCTTTTTTAGTTTACAACATTCAGTTCCACAAGTTTTTGAGTTCCAAAATGTTCTCCCCCTTCCTCCCCTCCCCCCCTCCAAGACGGCATGCAATCTGATATAGGCTGTACATATACATTCACATTAAACATATTTTCACACGAGTCATGTTGCAGACTCATTCCACTGTTTGACAGCTCTGAGAGTTAGGAGGCTTTCCTGATTATCACCCTTGAGTTGCCTTTTGTACCTTCCCCTCATTGGTCCTAGATCTACCCTCTGGGCCCAAACAGAACTGGACTAACGCCTCTTCTTCCTGATGGCCTTTCCAATACCTGAGCAGAGGTTTCACGTCCCTCATGAGCCTTCTCTTTTCTAAGCTACGTCTGATGCACAGATACTCGTGTGTCATGAACTCGAGCCCTTTCCAGTCCTGGCTGTCTTCCTCTGGTCAGTTTCATTCCTCTTTTGCCTGATGACCCTTCAAATACTTGCAAAAAGCTATCTGAGTCTTCTCCAGGAGAAAAGAATTCTCAATTCCTATGTGAACACCCAAGGTAACAATTAATATTGGATACTGGACAGCCTTTAGCTCTGTAGAGAAAACAAATCAACACAGAAAAAAAAAACAGTAGCCCATAAAAAGTTGATAAAATTCCTCTTCCCTTAATGGGAAGTCCCATATTCTACCCCAGAGACCTATAATGCATTTTCTTAAAGGTTTGGACTCCTATGAGGAAGAGGAGGAAAGGAATGAGCATTTATTAAGCACCTACTATGTGCCAGGCATAGTCCTAAGTACTTTATAATGATTATTTTGTAATTTTTGGATTACCAAAGAAGCAACCCTGTAATACTGTGATAAGGCTTCACTTCCTTGAGGAGACCTATGTAGGCCTTATACTTCTCTTTAAGGTGCAGACTGCCCCCAGAAGGGAAACATACTTAGAGCTACTACAGAGGCATCCTCTTGTCTTGAGTCCTTACTGTAGTATCAGAGACCAAAGTCCAGGCTTTTGCGTCTCTGTGTCATAACTCAGTCCCTTTCTGATCCTCCAGCTTTGGGATCCTAGGGGCTATCTCCTTTTCTCTCCACAGCATTAGGGCTGTCTTCACTCCACATTTGGCTGTCTCCAGAACTTGGCTTTGTCTAGGCAATCACCCATCCTCTAGCCAGGAGGCTGACTCATGTGGCTTTCTCCCCTTTGTTGTTCCCGTGGTTGAGGACCTCTGGCCTCCTCTTGGGCCATGTGGCTGAAAGCACACATACCTACAACTTGATTCTATTTCTGATAGCCCAAGGTTGCCACAGTGTCTTTTTCTTGGTTGTGGAAAGGTTGTGTGGTCGAATAGGCCTTTCTACCAGGGATACAGGTTTACTTTTAGCTATAGGTCTTTCTTTCAGGTTGTCTGGCTCATCCATGAAGATTCCCGTTCCCTTTGCTAGGCCCAGTGCAGAGGGAAGAGGGCTCGCTCTCTGATCCACAAGAGCCAGTCAGATCATTCCCCCAAAGAGGAAACTTAATCACTCGTCCTAAATGAAATGTAAGTGAGCTGACAAGTACCCACACCCAGAGGAGTAATTTCTCTCTAGGAGGTATTAATGGGCATATCCCATTTGACAGCTAAGTGGTTGAGTGGGTAGAGGTATGAACTTGAAGTCAGGAAGTATCCAAGTTCGAATGTTGCCTCAGCCAGTGCCTGGCTGTGTCACCCTGCACAAGTCATTTAACCTCTCTGCCTCAGTTTCCTCATCTGTAAAATGGGAATGGTAACGATAGCTCCCTCCCAAGGTTGTTGAGGATGAAACAAGATAACATGTGTAAAAAGAGAGGCGTGACCCTTCAGGTGCTGTCTAACTGCAAGCCAGTGTTAGTGCTAGTGCGTGAGCAACAGTGTGCTGGCAGCTGCTAGAGGGGTGTAAGACCAATAGCTCCAGCACACGCAGGGCTGCCAGCACAGGTTCTTTGATCTGCTTTTCTAAGGAAAGCAACTTTAAGGTGTTAAAAAACATACGTATACTTATATCACTCACTTAGTTCAGGGGAAAAGATCAGCCCCCAGAACTTCGAGGCAAATACAGACAGAAATTACAAACATCAACAGACAGAAGTTGTCCTATTCAAATCACAATTCATAGTTACCAGAGAAGCGCCAATATCTGTCTGGGTTATCAAAGCCGGGGGGCAGTTGTGGCTTGCCCAGAGTCTCAACACTTTCCGTGAGTGAGCCCCCAAAAGTCAAACACCAAGCTACCCTCAATTATATCCTGTTCAGAGCCCTGAGGGCTGGGTGTGTGAAAGGTCCCCATCCCCAGTGTCACACCATATACAAGTCAATGACTCCTGATTGTCTTAGTGCAGAGAAATAGATGAGAAATGGTCCAAGACAAAGACAGCAAAAGGTTTCCCAGCAATTCAAACAACGGGGAGACTAGTCTTAGCATCCCAAATAGAACAGCAGAACATCTGGCCGCCGTAACGGTGTGTCCACAACTTCCATCGGGAAATGCAAAGTTTCTCCTAATCTTGTCAGTGTGATCAGGCCTCCGTGGCATTACAGTGGAGAGAGTGCTGGATTGGGAGTCGGAGGTCCTGGCTTTAAATGCTGGCTCTGCTATTTAACAGCTATATGACCTTGACGAATCTCTCTTTCCCCTCCCCCTTTCTCTTGGTCTCAGTTTCCTCATCTGTTAAATGGAGATCATAACAGCACCTTCCCCCCAGGGTTGTTGGGGAGGTCGAGTGAAATAGCGTATGTGAAACAATTGGCTAATCTTGAAGTGCTGCATAGATCTGTTGTTATTGAGTTGTGTCTGGCTCTTCATGATGCCGTGACTGTGGCCATGACTAGAGTGTGCCAATACTGTCCGTGGGGTTTTCTTGGCAAAGATGCCACAGTGGATTAGACCAAACAGAGGTTAAGTGACTTGTCCAGGGTCACACAGCTAATGCGTATTCGAGGATGTATTTGAACTCAGGTGTAAGAAATGGGAGGAGGAGTTTTGTTTCCACAGAACTGAAGGTGTACTTCCCCCCCTACCCCACCCCAGCTTTAGCAGAAACCAGGCCTCAGGTCAGTCAGGTGAAAGGTCAGAGGCTTGTACGTATGCTTAAATGAGCCATTTGAGGAGAGCATAATGTAGGCAGTCAGGGGAACTAGAGAGGCCAAACCGATTGAACCAGTTCAAGCTTATCAAGGGTCTGGTCTTGGTCAAGAGTCCAGGCCTACTGATTTGCATAATTTGCATATGTTAAAGAGGAAAGGTAGGGGACATAAAGAATGTAGATTAATCCTAAACTCAGACAAGGAAAATCTAATTAACTTCACTTTTGCTTCTGTATCCTTATTATCCTACCTATACAAACTGTATAACCTAGGAAAACTATGTAAAAAGTAAAGAATGTAAACCATAACTCTAGCAGGAGTGGAGGAAACGGTTACACTCCTCCCCGCCCCCCACTCCTGCAGCTGTATCAGGGTGAGTGTTCCCAGTGAGCACTACACCTGCTCTCTCGAGGAGTGTAATAAATGCCTTCCTCTGGCCACTCTGGTCCTGAATGGGCAAATCACATGGCTCTTCCCAAGGTCGTGCCACCAGGAAAGCAATGAGCTACAGAAGTATGTCTTGGGCTAACTTCTTGACCCTGCCTTGGGGAGTCCAGCCCCACTGTGGTGTTAAGAGGGCTACCACTCGGGATTCCCCTGGGGAACCCTGTCGTCTGCACAGCCTTCTTAAGGGGACATCACTTGGGTCTTCCGGCCCTGTCTCGGGAGCCTTGTGATCTTACCACCATTCTAAGGGGACATCACTTGGGTCCTCTTTAGGGTCTGAGCCCTAGGAGGCCCCATGATCCCCACAGATTAAGAGGGGCTACCACTTGGCCTTCCTCTGGGAGTCCTGTGATCTGCACAGCCTTCCTTAGGGATTATCATGGGGTTCTTCCTCAAGACTTTGGCCCTGCCTAGGAAGTCCAGTGATCCCCAAAACCATGTTTCTCACAACTTGGGGAAGTCCAGTGATCCCCAAAACCACATTTCTCATATCAGGTCTTCCTGACTCCAGGCCCAACACTCTATCCACTGAACCATCAGCTGCCCACTATATAAATACTAGCTCTTATTACTTTTATCTGATCTTGGGAAAATCCTTCACTTCCTTCAAGGACTACCTTGGGTGACCTGAAGTCAGTTCCAGTGCCCTGTCCCTACACCAAGTGCCTTTGAAGTTCATACTCAAATTTAACTTTCTCAAATGTATCACCTACCCTCTCCAATCTCTTTCTATTAGAACATATTGAACAAGGGGGAGTCCTTTTCTTGATGACTCAGGGTCTTGTAATGTTCGTCAGTTACCAGCCTCTGCTGAAATACACAAAGATCTTTGAGGCTCCTCTGCTGGTAGGTCCAGGATGAGTAAATTCCTTGGACATCCCATCACTTAGCTGGGTGTGACTGGCTGCCTTTGTCCTGGTTCCTGCTGCTCCTCTAGCCAGATCCCTTTCCCCTAAACCGTTAGAATTGTCCAGAAGTGGAACAGGCTGCATGTAGAAGTAGGAACCTGGGTTCAAATCCTACCTGTGTGACCTTGGACACATGACTTTCTTCTTTGGTCAAATGAGAGAGTTGGATTAAGTGACCTTGAGTGACCCTTCTATCTATACTAGCCATCTAAATACACACTATACATTTAAACGGACAGTGAGGCAGAGTTCTAGATGAGTGAAAGTTGTCAAGGAGATGCCGGACAGCAATTGTTGGCCATATTGTAGTGTGGATTCCTATTCAGGTATGGGTTGGATCTGTTGACCTTGGCGGATGCTCCCAACTCTGAGATTCTGAGGTATTTCATCCAGAGCTGTAACTAGGGTGGGACAACCAAAATATTTTTCTAGGGCAATGAGATTTATAGGGCCCCAAGAACCCTGGCTATGGGGTGTTTCCTCCTTCTCAAAGTGATTGCACCCCTTGATCCTCTTACCCTCGACCCTGCCTTCACAGGACTTGCCAAGGTTTTAGCAGGGTAGAAACCTTGAAGTGGCTTTGGGCTTACTTTTTCCCTCTGGGACAGCAGCTGGGTGCAGGTGATGTCTCTTGCTTTGATTGACCTGCCTCGGGCCTCATTCACCCTTTTTCTAAACCTATTCCCTGCCTTTGGTTCCAGCCTAAATATCACTATCCAGGGTCCTGCATTCATCTGACTCCTTTGCCTGATTCATATTCCCTACCTTGCCCCCACATGCTTCAGTTACTCTCTCTTGAGAACCAAAAAAAAGTCTGAATTCCTTAGCCTGGTATTTAAAGCTCTCTATGATCTGGCCTCAACCTGCTTTTCTGCTACTTGACATACCACTGATACTCCAGCCCAAATGGGCCACTTGGTGAGCCCAAAATGTGCTCCTTGTCTTTTTGCTTCTGTACCTTGTTCCTACAACTCACAGAATCGCAGAGCTGGAAGGGACCTTAGAGGGCACCTTGTCCAACTTGGACTTGGCCAAGCACCCCCTCTTCAACAGCCCTGACCAGAAGACATCCAGCATGTGCTTGAAAACCTCTACTGAGGAGGAGTCCCCTGCCTCTGGAGACAGCCTGCTTCACACAGTGATGGCTTCAGCTGCTGCAGAAACTCAATGAAAGCCTAGATCTGGCTATCTGTAGCTTCTCCCCAGTTCTGCCCTCTAGGGCCAATCAGAGCAAGGCTAATCTGGGGTCCTTGGAACACTTGGAATGGCTATCATGCTCCCCCCTGTTGCCTCTGCTTTGCCCAACTCTTCTAATTTTCAGGCTAAATATTCCCAGTTGCTTCAGCTTCTCCTCATGACTTATGAACTAGAAGCCCTTTACCATCCTGGTTGCCTGCCATCTGGACACTCCCCAAGTTGTCAGTGTCTTTCCCAAGATGTGGTTCTCACAGCTGACCACAGTATTTCAGATGCTTGTTGTAACTTTGTTGATTCTAAGCTCCCTCTCATCCCTGATATTCCTTGTTCTAAGGCCCCTCTCAGCTCCAACATTCCCTGTTCTAAGGCCCCTCCCAGCTCTGATATTCCCCTCTCAGTTCCAACATTCCCTGTTCTAAGGCCCCTCCCAGCTCTGATATTCCCCTCTCAGTTCCAACATTCCCTGTTCTAAGGCCCCTCTCAGCTCCGACATCCACTTTTCTAAGGCTTCTCCCACTTCTGACACCCCCAGTTCTAAGGCCCTTCTCAACTCTGAAGTTCCCTATTCTAAGGTCCTTTCCAGTTCTGATATTCAATGCTTTTAGGTCCCTTTTTGCCCTGAAATTCTATGCTTTAAGGTCCTTTCCAGCTCAGATTTTTCATGTTCTGGCATCATCTAAGCCCTAAGGTTTATTCTATGTGTAAGGTGGGCCTGTCCATACTGAAAAACCATGAGGCTGCTCCAGGCAAGACAGCCCCCCACAGTGAAGTGAGCCATTGAGATTCCTAAGTAGCTAGCATTGTACTCACCTATTGAACCCCAACCAGCAGCAAAGCAATAACATTTTAATTACATGTCTATAATCATTGTCATCATAATGCACCAACATGGCTGGTGCCATCAAGACTGGGATAATCTATTCATTAGGAGCAAGCGTTAGCAACAGGACATTAATACTTCTAATAATATTTAATTGGGCTTAATTACAGTGTGATGCTTAATATATTGTGATGAATTTATTCTTGGAGTATTTACATATTTAGAGTTAAATCATTATCTTTCTGTGGGTAAATAATTCCTCAGAAGTCCACTCCAGCACCAGAGCCCAGGAGCCCACGTCACACACTTTGCCCTGAAATGTCCCTCTAGAGCAGCTCATAATTTGCTGAGAATTGTTTGTGGCACATCCTCCATCTCCCTCGGATTCATTTGTTGACTTAGTTTCTGCTGAGAAGAAATTTAGGGCAAGCTCATCTGCATTTTATGTATGCCTCAGCCTCAGATGCTTCTCACATTCTTTCATGTTCATCATCTCCCTCAGCTTCAAAGCATCCCCAGACGTGTAGGCAGAGCCGGGACTGTGATCTTGCTTTTGTAGAAGCTCAGAGGGGAAAGTCGGCTTGCGCCAAGTCACGGTGACCGTAGGCACTCTCCTTCATCCTTTGAGTAATCAAGAAGTCCACTCCCTTCCTCCCTGTCCTAGCCGGTCCTCTCTTGTGATATCCTGGAAAGAGATCTGGTCCCAAACGGGAGGGCTACAGGATCAGAGTTGAAAGGGACCTTAGCCATCACAGGACGATGATGACGATGACCAGCATTTATGATCTATTGGAAGGTTCAACAAACACTTTACATTTATTATCTCATTTTGTCCTTACAACAACCCTGGGAGATAGGTGATAATTTTACATTTACATTTTACAGATGAGAAAACTTGAGTCTGAGAGAGGCTCAATGTTTGGGGCAAGATTTGAACTCAGATCTTCTTGACCTCAAGCCTAGGCCTCAATCTACCAGGTCACTTAGCTGCCTTAGATTCAGAGCGAGAAGGGACTTTAGAAGCTGTCTGGCCTAGTTCCTTCATTTACAGATGAGGGCACTGAGGTGACTTGCCCAGGGTCACACAGGAAACAAGGAGTTGGGCAAGGATTTAAAATGAGATTTTCCTGATTTTGAATTCAGTACCCTCTTCCCTATCCCCCGCAAAGTAGATGGTAGAACCACACCTCCTTCTCAGACAGCACTTCTTCAGACCCCAGGCCTATCAGCTTGTTGAAGTTCTCAAACCCTGCACAGGACTTCCTCATTCTGTCAATTACCCCGAAGTATCCAGCATGCAGTGTGTGGCTAGGTGGTAGGATGGGCCTGAGTTCAAATCTTGCCTCAGACCCTTACTAGCCTGTGTGACACTGTGTAAGTCACATAAGCTTTTGCTTACCTCAGTTTCCTCATTTGTCAAATATGGATGACAATCAGAGCACCCATCCCACAAGATTGTTGTGAGGACAAATGAGATATACATAAACCCTTTGCAGATCGTAAGAGTGCTTTATAAAAGCTGACTATTTTATTGTAAGGCTATTTTATATTAATTATATATGATGTTATTATTATATTATATGATGTGATATTATCACCTAGGCCAATTCCTTCACTTTACAAACAAGAAATTTGTCTGTGGTCCTGCAGGGAGTAAATTTGGATTAGAACCAGAGGGTCAGTAGATTTAGAACAAGAAGGAACCATGGAAGAGATGAGACTTGAACTCAGATCTTCAGGCATCAAATTCAGGGGGTTGTGAGGATTGAAAATAGTGATGTATTCAAGGGACTTTGTAAGCCTTGAAGCTCCCAGTAGACATCAGCTGTTAGGCTGGAGGAGGGGCTCTTGCTTCAGGCTCAGGTTGGACTAGATGACCCCCAAAGGCCTCCCAACCCTGGGATTCGGTTCTTTTTCTTAGAGGAAAAAAAATAGCAGGTTTCAGGATCCCCCGCTCCCCTGACTCCTCAAGCTGTTTCTTTTTTGTTCTAGAATTGGCAGCAGCAGCAATGGAGAGGATGGAGGGTCCTGGCATGGAGCTGGGAGAGTGCAAAGGGCTACTTACGTCATTCCTTTTCTTTTTCTGCAAACCAAGAGAGATTGTGCAGTGAATTTACTTCTCTTCTGTGTGAGATTAGTTTTGCTGAACTAACAATTCCAGATCCATGAGAATAAAGGGCTTTCTCTGAATGGACCAGGGTTTGATTTTTTATTTCTTTCCTTCCTTCTTCCTTCCTTCCTTCCTCCCTCCCTTCCTCCCTCTCTTCCTTCCTTCTTCCTTCTGTTCTTTCTTTCTCTTTTTCTTCCTTATTTCTCTTGTTCTTTTTCTCTCTTCTCTTTCTTTCCTTCCTTCTCTCCTTTCTCTCTCCCTCCCTTCCTTTCTCTTTCTTCCTTCTTTCTCTTGTTCTTTTTCTCTCTTCTCTTTCTTTCCTTTCTTCTCTCCTTTCTTCCTTTCTTTCCTTCTCTCCTTCCTTTCTTTCCTTCCTTCTCTCTTTCCTTTCTTTCCTTCCTTCTCTCTCTTTCTTCCTTCCTTCCTTCTTTCTCTTGTTCTTTTTCTCTCTTCTCTTTCTTTCCTTCCTTCTCTTCTTTCTTTCCTTCTCTCCTTCCTTCCTTTCCTTCCTTCTCTCTCTTTCTTTCTCTCTTTTTTCTTTCTCTCTCTCTTTTTTCTTCCTTCCTTCCTTCCTGCCTGCCTGCCTGCCTGCCTTCCCTCCTACTGGCTAATTAGAGTCAAAGTAAACATACTCATGAACTAAAGGTTTAGGAGTGAAAACCCATAGAATTCCTTGAATCTCAGGTAATTATCTCCTGGAATACTCAACCTGTGAGTATGAGATATGGGAAGATAGCCCTAGGATAGTGCTGGAGTTTCCGTATCATCCTATTATCTAGTATTGACCTTGCAGTCTACTAAAATCCCTACATCTTTTTCAAATGACCTGCTGTCCAGCCCTCCCTCCTCTACTTTGTACTGGTATGGAACAAATTCAGGGCATCGGTTTTGGGCTCTGCATTACTTTGATGTTATTTGCAGAAGCCTGACCTGAGGGTCATTGATAGTATGGCAGTATTGAAGCCCCTGTTGGAGCCTCTCCACTGGGGCTCAATCCCTGGAAGGACAGAGATCTTCAGCACTCTGGAACTCTTGGGGAATGAGTCCTTCTGGATGGTGGTTTCTCAGCCTCAGAACCAAGGTGGAAGCATTTCTCAGATGGAGTGCATTTGTAGGCCTCAGGGTAGTAGCAATCATCTCCCCAAACAGAGCAGGACACTGATGCCCAGGGTCATGGTGCAGGCAGGATAGAGCTTGGGCTGTCATGCAGGTGTTCTTTGCCCAGATCCTGATTTTTCCCCCAATTTCACCACATTTAGAAGTTCATTCCCCAGAGTCCTAGGATTTCATGGATGCGCCTCCTGGCTTCATGGACTTTATCTGTTTGCATCAAACTCAGAAACATTTTCATGTTTTCAGTTGCTATGCAGATGTTATTTTTAAATATAGTTCTTTTCTCATCTCATTTCTTGATCATACTTCTCCAGTCACCCTTCAGTAGAGCATTTGTTTCCAAGTGCAATCCATGGTCAGAACAGAAAGTGGAACTAATAAGTGAAGGCATCTGAAGGTAGAAAATATATCCATCTCTTTTCCGAGGAGGCGGAAAAGAAAGTACATAAAAGAGAGTGAGAGAAATCTCATTGCAATCCTAATTCCAACCACCGTCCTCAATTGTATGGACAATTACTGTTAGTAGTATGATAATTATCCTTATTCCAGCCTGATGTGCAATATGGGATGCTGGCTAGAAATAGGTATAAAGTTCATGTAAGGCAGCTCAAAGCCCAGGAAACTTGTTATGGATGGTATTTGCATAATACGGTAAGCAACTTGGAATAGAGGAGAGAGGTGAAGGCTGATATCTCCCTGTTTTTTGGTTCCCATATTCCTCTCTTTCCCATGTGCCTTCATTTTCCATGTGATTCCCAAAAGACGTTAGAGGGCTGAGGGAAATTGCAAGTTCTCTGTCCAAGGTGACTCTTGGAAGATGGGTGAGGGGCAGCCCTGGAAATTGTATTGAAGGGATGTGGGTTGTCAATAAGAAATGGACAGAAATTAAAGGGAACTTTTCAACCCTAAGTCATATAGATGGCTGGAACCGAAACATTGGCCCTGCTGAACAAGAGGTAGTACATTCAAAGACAGACATCCGATAAAGTCCTTCCCTGCTCTGACTTCTGTTCTCAGGACCCTCTCAGCTCTGACGTTCCCTGTTTTAAAGCTCCTCCCAGATTTGACATTCCCTATTCTATGGCCCCTCCCAGCTCTGATATTCTCTGTTCTGAACTCTCCCCCCTGCCCCTGCTCTGACATTTTTGGTTCTGAGGTCCCTCCCAGCTCTGAGGATCTATGTTTGAAGGTCCTTTCTAGGTCTGCTTATCCATTTTCTAGGTCCAATCCCAGTTCTGACATTCCCAGTTGGAGTTCTCTCCCAGCTTCAATAATCTGCGTATACATTTTCCCCCTATAACTATCATTACCACTCAATCAGAACTTTGATCTTTTATTTTCCAAATTAAAGGTACCATAGTTTCAAAATATATGAAATATATCTCTTTATCTAGAGATTTGAAGATCCACATCCTTAGCGTCTCTAAGTCCTTTCTGTTTTTAGATTTTTAATTTCGTTCGGCTTGGAATATTTTACATATTAAACATTGTCCATGTAATTATAGAATACAATACAATATGCAATTATGTGGTATAATTGCGGTTTTTTTTACGTTATTGCTGGTGACTCCTCCTCCCCACTCTTTCTCCTATCCATGGCAGATTTCTCGTGCTCAAAACAGTTTCTCTAAAGCAGGGCCCTGTGGGTCCACTTGATTTTCAGTCCAAATCCCAGGGGACCAAGTTATCTGTTCCTGTATCTGTTTCATGCAAACAGCCTAGCATGGGGCAGGAAGAGAAAGAGGAAGAAAGAAGTGGACCCACTCACATCAGGTGTTAGGCTTCACAGCTCATGCCTGTCAGATTGTCTTGAGATCATCGAATGACAGAGTAGTGAGTGGGTGATCCCCCTTCATTTGGGGTCATCAGGTGGTCATCCGTGTGACCTCTCACCAGAGATGTTACAGAGGGAGCCGTTGGTTAGGTGTTGGGGCAGATGGTCTCTGAGTTTCCTTCCAGGTTTGACATTTCTGTATCAGTGAGTAGAACCATAGGCCTGGAAGTCATCTAAGAGCTGGTGCAGGTGAATGCTTTCATTTAAAAGGTATGGAAACTGAGGCATAGGGAGAGAATGTCACCAGCCCAAGGCAGCATCATGACTCTGATATAATTCCAACTCCAAGTCACAAGACCAATTGAGTCATTGTTTGGCTAACATGTTTTGACCTTTCTATGTACATGGCACTGTGGCAGGCACTCTGAAGGAAACAATACATGACTGCTGGGAACTTTTAATATTGCAAGGAGATAAGATACATAACTAAACATTTACAATGGTCTCTTTGCTAGATCCGTGGTTTCTGTTGCATGTGGGAAATACTTCATAAATGCTTTTTGAGTCAATCAGTCAACAAGCATTTATCAGGCACATACAGTAAGCTAGACACTGCACCAGGCACAGGGTCAGATAATAAAACAAATTAGGTCCTTGTCTTTAAGGAGTTACATACTTTAATTCAGATTGTGGCATGCAGTCAGACTTGTAACCTATTGAGTTAGTCCATCGCTACAGGCACTCTAGGTGGATGATGATCAGGGCCCCAAATTGAGTTAGAGGAAAAGTGTCCTGGATTTAATTTAGAGGAAGCTCGAGAGGGCAAAGAACTGAATTTGTGACCAAAGGGCCTGAGTTTGGATTCTGGTGTTGCCATTTTGTTCTTGGTAAGAGAGGGGGTCAGGCCAGATTAGAAGGTCTCATATTTTTTTCATGGCAAAGTATTATCCTTTGCCATGCAGAATCATGGCACAATACAGGAGAGAATGTGGTCCATACATGCGATTGGATGAGTAAGACCATATGAGTTACCCAGATTAAGTGGATAGGACTGTGGAGGAGGGAAGCATTTCAGTCTACTGCAAGAAGGTGAGTAGTTTAAGGAGTAGGTGGATTTTTTTTCCTTGATTACATCTCTTAACATGAATGGCAGTTTACAAAGAAGAAACCTTTGCATTTGAACTTGAAGGATGAGCAAGAAATGAAGGACGGGGATGAGGAGTTGAGGTAGCATTGGGAGGAATCGCAGGTAGAGGGAATAGTGTGAGCAAAGGCTTGGAGGGGGTACAATTTGATATGTTTTTTTTGTATGTAATCTAAAGCTGTTTCTGATTCTTTCAGTCCTTCCTAAGATATTTGCTGTGTTATGACCCTATTTTATCCAATGATTCAAATACAATGTTCCTTTCTGATTGATTAAGTACTGTTCATACCTATTTTGCACTTCTGATTGCTCTAATGGTCATCTATGATTAATTGGGGTGGGTGGGGTGGAACCTCACCCTTATATCAATGTACCATCTGTGAATACACACCAGTTCATTAGAGAGCTGTGAAACAAAGCCCAGCGGAAAGGCTTAAGGAGAAGGTCACTACTGACAGAAGGATGAGCAAAGGTTTCTGGGGGTGGCATGGGTGACCTGCAGTCAACATAGTCCTGACTGTGTGCAGGCACTGTTTCTGCCTCCTGCCATAGGAGACCTAGTTGCAAAGTGTCAAAATCAGACGATGTCAGGCAAAAGGAAATAAAAAGGAAAGAAATGAAAAGAAGGAAAAAAGAAAAAGAATATGTTACACCAACACATCTTTCACTACAACTTTCCCCATCATCACTTTTTTTGAACTCTCTGTAGAATTTTACTTTTCTGTTAACCACTTTTCCCGGATTCTCCATCCTCTCTGGATTTTTGTGACATTTCTCTCCTTGGTTCTCCTTCTACCCAACTGACTCTGCCTCCTCAGTCTCTTTTTCTGGTTCTTTATCCACATCATGCCCACTAACCGTAAGTGTTATTCAAGGTTCTATCCTGGGCCCACTTCTCATGCCTGGGGTGTTCTCCCTCATAATCTCTACCTCTTAGAACCTTGGATTCCTTCAAGTTTAAGTTCAAATGCCACCTTCTGCAGGAACCCCCCCCCCACACCCCATTGCCTATTCTCAGAAGTGCTAGTCCTGTTCCTATAACATCAGCTTAATATCTACTTTGTAGGAATCTTGTACAGGGTGTCCATAAAGTCTGGGCACATGGGAAAAATGCATATTTTTAAGAAATGAATGAAATTTTCAATAACATTTTATTTAATTGGAATATTAACAGACCTTAGCCCCCTTGACTTCTTTTCCTGGGGTATGCTAAAGGAGAAGGTGTACTCAATGAAAATCACAGATGCAACACACTTGATTGAATGCATGAAGAGTAAACGTCCTAAAATTGATGGCAATGTGGAGTTACTGCATCGAGTTTACATGAATCTTGCAAAGCACATCAACCTTTGCAACACAAATGATGGAAATTATATTGAGGATGTTATTTGTTAATATTCCAATTAAATAAAATGTTGAAAATTTCATTCATTTCATTTCTTGAAAATATTCATTTTTGCCTATGTGTCCAGACTTTAGGAACACCCTATATGTAGATGCCTCTGCCATTAAAATGTAAGATCCTTGAGGGCAGGGATTATTTTGACTTTTTATTTGTCTCTTCCATGTTTATCATGGTGCCTGATACATATATAAGTGTTTAATAAATGCTTATTGATTGACTATGGTTGAAAGTCTCCAAAAGTGGGATGAGCTACCTCAGAACGTAGGGTGTCTCCCCACATTGGAGGTCCTTAAGCAAAGGCCAGCTGACCACTTTTCAGGCATATTGTTTAGAGATTTGTTTTTCAGTTTTGCTTGGCCAAGGTGGTTTCAGACATCCCATTCAGACATTCTGTGATTCTGTGTCAATTACATCAGCTCAGTTTGGGTGTAAGTAAAGGAAGATGTCTACATTCACCAGTTGGTTGATTAAGGCTATTTATTGGCTGTGATACTTAATGATAGCACACACGTGTTATTCAGTTGTGTCTGACTCTTCATGATGCCATGGTCCATAGCACACCATGCTCTTCTATTCCTCCACTATCACTTGAAATCTGTCCAAGTTCATGTTCGTTGTTTTCATGATACTACCTATTCATTTCTTCCTGTTCTTGTTTCCTTTTGCCTTAAATCTTTCCCAACATCAGGGCTTTTCCAATGGGTCTCGTCTTCTCATTTTGTGGCCAAAGTAAGCTTCAGCTTCAGTATTTGACCTTCCAGTGAATAGATTGAATTAAGTTCTTTAAGTGTTGACTGCTTTGATCTCTCTGTTGTCCAAGGAAATTTCAAAAGTCTTCTCCAGCACGACAGTTTGATTCTGCCACACTCAGTTTTCCTGATAGTCCTACTCTCACAGTCATACTGTTACTGGAAAAACCATAACTTTGACTATACAGATCTTTGTTGGCAAGGTGATGTCTTTTTTTTTGGTATGCTCCATGGATTCCAAAACACATTGGAGTACCCTGTGGGATGGAGTCTGTTTCTAATGAGCACCATCAGTATTATCATGGTACCTGGCACACAGTAGGCACTTAATAAATGCTTATTGATTGATTGATGAAATGGTGGAGTTCTTGGGTGGGTGGTTGGCATGTTTAAGGGTTTGAGCTTGATCTATTGTTTCTCACCATGAGGGCTACTTCTCTGGTCTCGATCCATCGTCGGTCAAGCGCCTGCTATGTGCCAGGCATTGTGCTAAGCACTGGGGATACAAAAAAGAAGCAAAAGACAGTCCCTGCCTTCAGTGAGCTCACACTCTAATGGAGGTGACAACAAGAAAATAAATATGGATAAACAAGTTCTATACAAAATGAGGATCCAGCCCATGGTCCAAGGCAAGGTAGTGAGTAAGCTTTTCATCTAACATCTAACAACGTGAATCCCCCAAAGTGACATCCCAGAGCCAGCCAGCCCTTTAACATCAGAAAACAAAGTCTTTCAGTATTACGAGGCAAAGAAAGCATTACAGAATATT
This sequence comes from Trichosurus vulpecula, assembly GCF_011100635.1. Lineage (NCBI taxonomy): Eukaryota > Metazoa > Chordata > Mammalia > Diprotodontia > Phalangeridae > Trichosurus > Trichosurus vulpecula. The sequence goes on from NC_050576.1 coordinate 21,711,812, forward strand.
CTGGGCATATTCCTCTAATGGAATCTTTCCAAAGTGGGCCATCCAGGCTTATGCCATCTAGGTTACAGAGTTCTTATCATTCTTCTCACTTAAGGCCAGCTAGGTGGCATGGTGGATAGAGCATTGGACCTGGAGTCAGGAAGACTTGAGTTCAAATCTGCCCTCAGACACTAGCTGTGTCACCTTGAGTAAGTCACTCAACCCTCTCTACCTCAGTTTCCTCATCTGTAAAATGAGATAGAGAAAGAAATGGCAAACCTCTCCAGGATCTCTGCCAAGAAAACCCCAAATGGGGTCACAAAGAGTTGGACATGAATGAAAACAATTAAACAACAAAATGAATGACATCAGGCACCATCTGTCTTGGGGTGGGCATATTATGTGGGCCAGATGGAGGACGCAGACATTAAGAAGGAAGAGTTCCAAGAAGTGGCGGGCCTAAAACACATCATTCTTCTACTCAGGGGGCTTCAATGTCTCCCCTCAACTCACCTCTGACTCTAAGAGTCCTTTTACTTCCTGCCAGTCTCTGCTCAAGTGCTGACCCCTGCAAGAGGTCATGCCTGATTGGCCCAATTGTCAGTGATTCTCCTTCCAAGTTACACAATATTCACTTTGTCTATATTTTGTATTGATTTTCCTAAGCATATTCTGACCACTCCTCCTCTAGAATGTAAGCTCCTTGAAGGTAAGGACTGTTTGTGTTTTTATTCTCTAGGACCTCCAAATGCTTGTTGAATTGAGTGGGGTTATGCTAAGTCAGCAAGGAGAAGCAACCTGTTGACAACATGCCTCATCACTGTATCTATTATTGCCAGGTTGATATGTTGGGTGGGTTCTCAGAAATGCTCCTCCTCCCAACCTTTCTTTATAATTTTTGGTACCAAGGGGTGTCTCACTGATTAGAAGGGGTATGTTTAGAAATGAAGGTGATGGGAAAAGAAATCAAGGAAAAAAATTAAAAGAAAATGAGTATGCGTCATAGACAGCAGGCCTAGAGAAGTGGGTCTTCTGGTCAGCTGAGAGCTGATGGTCGAGTCTGGCTTGAAAAGATCACTAAAAATTCAACAGAGAGTTGGGCGTATTTGAGCCTCCCAGAAAAGTCATAAAGCAAACTCGTGGAGGAAGGAAGGTCCAGAGTTGGCTCCCAGTACAGAGAATCATTCAATATGACTGGAGCCTAGTGTGGAGCAGAGAATTAAGGCTGAACATCTGGGAAGGTCCTGGACAAGAGGGGGTTTCTCAAGCCGGGCAAAGGAGTTGGAGCTTCATTCTGCAATCAGTAGGGACACACTGAAGATTTTGGAGTGGAGGAGTGATGTGACTGGATCTGTGAGTAAGAAAGATTATTCTGCTGCTGGTGTGTTTTAACAACCCAGCTAGCAGCTTCTGTGGGGGCGTAAGATCCCTGCCCCCCACAGCCAGCACCCAGGAGGCTGCCGGGATGCCGGGAAAGCACAGGTTCTTTTTATCTGCTTAAACAAGGAAAGCACGGTGAAGGGGTTGACCAGCTTACTTTAATCCAGCATTCAGTTAGCATACAGACAACATTCATTTAGTTCAGGGGAAAAACGCCAGCATTCAGTTAGTTCAGGGGAGCAAAGAGACAAGCATCAAGAGACAGACCAAATACAGATTACAGTCAGCTAGTTCAGGGGAACAAACAGCCAGCACCCTGAAGTTCAGAACATTCATTTAGTTTGGGGGAAATGGACCAGCACCCCGAACCTTAAAACCAATACAATTCATAGTTACCAACATCTGGGCTCGGCCCGAGAGCAAGGGCTGGCCCAGAGTCACGCTCCCCACTGCTGCTGCGCCAACCAGAAAAGGAAAGAGAGCTCTTCAAGCTGTCCTCTCCGCTCTTATAGAGTTTTTGACATCATCAAGCGCTGCCTAAATGACCAGGGCCGATTGGTTTTTGAGCTGTCCCCTCCCCCTAGCGTAGACTAGGTTAACACCCAATAGGGCATGGCTCTGGAGTCAACACCTCCCCTCAGCCAGTCCCATGACTCATCACACAGGAAGTTCTCTTCTTCCTGGCATGGTTTCTGGGCTTCCTGCCCCAGAAGAGAAGCCCCAGCACCCAGCGAGGCTCAGTGAGGTAAGCTGAGTCACTCAAAGAAAACGAAGGTCAGTCTGGTTACATGGTGTGAAGGGGTTAGAGAGGGTGGAGGTGGGACCCATCCAAGTGGTCACACTTACAGCACTTACAGATTCCTTTATGATCAAAATCAGAGATCAGAATGGCTAGCACCGTTCTCTTCTTTCTCCCTGGCTGCCACACAGTGGCCTGCTGCACCGGATTGATCTGGGTTTAGTTTCTGTCTCTTGCACTTTCTATTAGCATGACCTTGGACAAGACACTTTTCTTTCTTGAAGCCTAATTTTCTCATCTGCTAAATGGCGATCACAGGATGTATGTTGACTATATCACAGGGCTGTCATGAGGAAAGTCCTCTATGTAATGGGACATAATGGAAGTGGAGTCAGGAGAGACTTGGGCTCATCTCCTACCTGCTGAGTGACCCTGGACCAGTCATTGGACTGCAGCTTTAACATGTATATGACAGTACCTGTAGTCTCTACCTCACAGGCCTGTTGCGGGGAGTAAGTCAGAGATAATATATGTAAAGATTGTTTTTTTGTCTTTAAATACTCTTTTAAAAATTAATTAATTATTGGTTTTCAACATTCGCTTTTATAAGATTTTGAGTTCTAAATTTCCCCCCGCCCCAAGATGGCATGCAATCTGATACAGGCTATGATCATATTAAACATATTTCCACATTAGTTGTCTTTAAACACCCTTAAGTGAATCTTAAAGCACTATATACATAGTAATGATGTCATCAGTTATAATAATAAAATATTATATAATTATTATGCAATACATAATAATTATATAATATATACTAATATAATAAAATGATAATTATTTTAAAGTAATAATAATAAAAATGATATTGACAATAATGATAGCAATGAATTGCCCTGTCCTCTACTGAGAATGCTTAGAACCTACAGAGAATGAGCAGACATCATCATCCATCATTTTGTCCAACCTGAAAAAAAGGTATTTTCCTCACCTGGGCAATGTTCCTGTGGAAGGGTGGATATATACAAGAATAAGAGTGGGATGTCAGTTTGTCCCAGGACTGTTTTAACCTGAAGCTCATTGAAAAGGAGAAGGATGAGTGATGATGAGGATAACATTAACAATAACTGAAGCGCATAGTGGGTGCTTGCAACACTAATAATAATTCGAGCACATAGTGGGTGCCTGCGGACTGTAACACATTACAAATGAAGGCTGACAAAGGAGATCTAGAATAATAAAGGGTTTCATCAAAAGACGGTAGGAGCAAAGAAAGATGGGTTGGTTCTAGTGTGTTTGTCCTTCGTCCTCAAAGAGGACCACGGCATCAGGGAGATGACATGACTCGCAGTGGACCTTGATTTGAGTGAGGGAGGGCTGTGCGAGGTCACCAGCCTCACTTTCTCCTCCAGAGCCATCTGGATCCAGTGACCAGCTATTCATTAGGATGACTGGAGATAACCCGGGGATGAAGGATAATCAGGAGAGAGGCTGTATGCTCCTTGATATTCTCTTCCTGTCAAGAGAAGATGAGGAAGGCCTAGAAAATGCTAAGTGGGTTCCTTGAGGCTAACTTATGGGCAGATATGGGAGGATGTAAATAAGAGTGCCATGGTTGGGCAGGCCTGGACAGGTCACAATCTGCGTCACTGGAGGGAATGTCCACATGATTGAAATGGAAGAGCCACCAGAGCTCTGGAATATCTTTATTTCTGTTTTCCAGACTCACAGCAAGGGACCAAAGAGGGTGAAAGAAGAGGTGCTTTTTAAGAAGGAACACCTGAGGACCCAGGGGGAGGTAGTAGGCAGGTTAGGTAAGGGAGAGGGTGTTATAAATTCTGTCTTGGGACCTTAATAGTCTGTAAAATTGTGATCTGGAGCCAGGAAGTGATTTATTGAAAAATAAAAATCCACCTCCACCGAAAAAAGCTTCCTTCCAGCTCTTATATATGATTTCATAAAAGCTCAATGGTATCTTTCAATTCTTTTACGGGTCTGTGTGGATACTGGGCCCAGCAGGCAGCTGGAGCAAAGGGGCTGCCCGAGCTGAAAAGAGGAAAAAAAAGAAAAATCCAATTAAACTTACACCAGGATATAGAAATTCTGGGGATTTTTATTTACTTAAAGATAATTGGAATTCTAATAAATAGATCTTTAGGGGGTCTGAGGAGAAGGATGTGCTCTCTGCCTGGCTATGGAAAAGCTTGTCATCTCTGGTCTGTGGATGGCCCCATGAAAACTTAGGACCATAAGATCATAGAGTCAGAGCTGGCAGGGACATGAGAGTCTGTGTGATCCAAGCCCCTCATTTTATAGGTGGCAAAACTGATGCCCAGAGATTTATGAAATCAGGGAAATTTGTCTTTCGTAGGAGGGGTCGGTGACTCGCCCAAGGTCACACGAGTTAGGGGTTCAAGCCCCAAATTCCTAACTCTCTTACTAAGCCCTGAGGGCAGGGACAGCTTCGTTTATTTTTGTATCCTCAGAACTTATCTCTTTGTCTGACACATCAGTCAATCAATCAAACATTTATTAAATGCCTACTGTGTACCAGCACTGTGCTAAATGCTAGGGACACAAAGACTGCCCTCAAGGAGCTTGCTTGTTGTTCAGTCGTTTCAGTCATGGCCGACTCTTTGTGATCCCATGTGGGGTTTTCTGGGCAAAGATACTGGAGTGGTTTGCCATTTCCTTCTTCAGCTCATCTTACAGATGAGGAAACTGAGGCAAGCAGGGTTAAGTGACTTGCCCAGGGTCACACAGGTAGTATCTGAGGCCACATTTGAACTCAGGAAGGTGAGTCTTCCTGACTCCAGGTACTGTGGCGCCACCTAGCTGCCAAGGAGCTTATTCACTAAGAGGTAAGACAACATTCACATAGACAGGCATGTAAAAGACAGGTACAAAGCATACACAAGAAAACCTTGACCACGTTATGGAGACTCTGACTGTCTGTTTCCAGAGCAAGGCTGCCTCCCTCTTCCCCTCAGACTTCCGGGGGGTAACCCTCAGGGCCAGCGGGTGGCTTTTTCTAAAGTGATAGGCTCAAGCCCCCATTCTCATGCTCCTGTTAGCCTCCATAATTAGTGCCACCATTAATATCGATTCATTTGCTGTGCAGATCTAACGGGGAGAAAACTAGGAGTGTTTTCACCCAATGCCTGGGCGATAGTCTCTCCCCATGCCATCGTGGTCCCTGGGGAGGGTAGGCTCAGCTATGGCGGCGACTGCGTAGTATTCACCCCAGCGTGTTTGCTTCCAAAGGTGGCCTGGCTGATGGGTAGATGAGTCCTCATCTCTGCTGCTGCTGGTGGGCGGGGCCAGGTGGGTGGCTCAGGACTTCATTCCTAACCACCCGTATCTCTTGTGTCAGGCCCCGTAACAGGCTAAAAGCTCCTCAAGGAGCCATATTTTATCTAAACTTCGCATTTCTCCCAGTGCCCAGAGCAGTAGCCTGCACATAGTAGGTGCGTGAATAAATACATGTTATCTTATATTGTAATTTTCAATTCAATTAGGTTGAGTCAATTCAGTCTAATGTGACTTTAGTCCTAGAAGAAATCTTACTTCAGGGTCATCTAGCCCGGCTCTTTCACTGGGCAGGTGAGAAACTACAGAAAGAGGATTTGCACTCAGGTCCAAAGCTGGCAGTCTTTCTACTGTACAGGGCTGCTCAAATATTGATGTCGCCCATATGAACTCTGGGATTCCTCATCCCAGGGCACACTCACACTGACGAGAAACACAGGTTTGTCCCTCCCAGCAAGGCTGGTCATATCCTCCTCCCCTTCCCCTTCCCTCTCCCCGAGGGGGTCTAGGGTACCTGGAGGGCTTGAGTGTTTTTCCTTTATGCTCATGGCTCAAATGCTCATTCTCTTGTGCTCTCCCCACTGGTAACCAGCAGTTACAGTGAATACTTCTCTCATAGCATTGACACCCTCTAGTGATTAGCACATCAGAATCACTTAACCAGTCCTCATGGAGATTGCATCAATGTCTCCCCCATACACATTCTTGTAAGGGCTGGGCTTACTTAGTCCTCTGATACATACATACATATATACATACACACACACACACACACAGATGATAATTTCAAATCCCTCCTTTGATGCATACTGGGCAATGTGATCCTGGGTAAGTCACTTGACTCCTGCCAGGAATCCTCTATGCCAACAAAATCGGTGGTCCACACTCCATCCCTGTAGTTTCTACTTACTTATCTGAGGATTTGTCTTTCTCTCCCCTGCACGGAGCTCAGTGCCTAACACATGGTAAGCTCTTAAGAGGGGCTTGGGGAAGGAGTGAATTCCCCCAAATCATTTGCTTTCCAAGCTCAGTGGGGGTTTTTGGTGGTAGATAGTGGGGAAAAGGGAGCAGAACCGGAGGGGGATGGGCCAGGGAATCTGAAGGCAGCCCAGGCCTTGTTAGAATGGGGAAGGAAGTGTTGGTGAATCACCACAGCGCAGATGAAGCTGACCTTCGAGGTCACCTCTCCTCCAGCACCCCAGGCCATCAGGGAATTGTTCTCCACAGTATATTTTTCTAGTACAATTATCCAATCTGCCTCTTACAACTTTCTCAGTAGTTTCTTCCGTGATCATTAAAACTGGCTCAGGGCTGAGGCTTTGACTGCGATGAGATGTGCCTAGGGCCCCATCCTGTACTCATTATGTGGGGGAGACCTTCTCATGACTTCCAGAGGATTTCATCAGTGCTGCAAACCGAGGGAACTGAGGATTGGACCGTGTGAAGTCTGTGCCCCTCCCCCTCCCCCAAAGAGGCCTTGCTTTTTAAAAAAATCAGCCTTTTCTTTCTTTCTTTTTTTCTTTTTTTCCCTGGGTACATTTAACTCAAAGGATGAAACCACCTGTCTCAGGATGTTGAGCCCTGGGTAGCAGCAGATGGCATGTCTGGAGAGAGATGTGTCAAGATTATAGAGGAGGCAAGAATGAAGATGAGGCTTCCTCACTCTCTAGGGTGGGCCCATCCTTTTTCCTCTGGGTCCAGGTCAATCCTGAGGCTCCACTGAAACCAAGGGAAGGGGAGGGGGAATGGAGGGCAGGTCACAGCTGGTGTCTGTCAACCCAGCTAAGCACTGAGTATTCCAAGAGAATGAGTCCAGCTGAGAGATATTCAGAAAGGGGGTAGCAGAGGAAAGACAAAAGAGGTGGAGGAGAGAGAGAAGAGGAAAAAGAAAGAGGGGAGATGGAGAGGAAGGATGGAAGAGGAGGGAGGAGAGGAGAGGGAGAGAGAGGACAAGAAAGAGACCGGGGCTGGGACAGATATATACAGGAGTCCTTATCCTTTCTGACTTGTGATAACCTGACTGCCTCCTCATGGAAACTTTCTTCTCTCTGGGTTTTCATGACATTGATCTTTCTTGGTTTTCTTTTTCCAAGTCAGACCAGTTCTCAGTTTCCTTTGATGCATCATCATCCATGTCCGCCTTTCCTAACCGAGAGTGCCCCTCAAGGCTCTACATCTCTCTAGCTTTCAGCCTTTGTTTCTGTCTCTGTGTTTGTCTCTTTCATTTTTTCGGTTCCCACTTTTCTCCCTATCTTTTTCTATGTCTTTCTGTCTGCCTCTTTGTTTCTATCTCTCTGTCCCTGTTTTTCTCCCTATCTCTGCCTCTGTTTCTGTCTTTCTGTTTCTGTCTATCTCTGTGTCTCTTTTTCTGTCTTTGTCTTTCTCTGCCTCTTTCTGTCTCTTTCTCTGTCTTTCTGTCTCTGACTGTCTCTCTCTTTCTGTGTCTTACTCCTTTTGTCTTTGTATTTCTGTTTCTTTCTCTCTGCTTTTGTCTATCTTTGAATCTTTGTTTCTGTTTGTATTTGTCATTCTGTCTGTCTCTTTGTTTCTGTCTCTCTGTCCCTGTTTTTCTCCCCTTCTCTATCTCTTTCTGTTTCTGGCTATCTCTGTGTCTATGTTTCTGTCTTTGTCTTTTTCTGCCTCTTTCCGTCTCTCTCTGTCTTTCTGTCTCTGACTGTTTCTGTCTCTTTTTGTGTGTCTTTCTCCTTTTGTCTTTGTGTTTCTGTTTCTTTCTCTCTGCTTTTGTCTATCTTTGAATCTGTGTTTCTGTTTGTCTTTCTGTCTGTCTCTTTGTTTCTGTCTCTGTCCCTCTTTGTCTTTTTCTGTTTCTGTCTCTGTTTTTGTCTATCGCTGTGTCTATGTTTCTGTCTTTGTCTTTCTTTGCCTCTTTCTGTCTTTCTGTCTCTGTTTCTGTCTCTTTCTGTGTTTCTGCTTTTGTCTTTATGTTTCTTTCTCTCTGTTCTTTTCTATCTCTGCATCTCTGTTTCTGTTTGTCTTTGTCTTGCTGTCTGTCTGTTTCTATCTCTCTGTCCCTGTTTTTCTCCCTTTCTCTGTCTCTTTGTCTCTTTTTGTTTCTGTCTTTTTTGTCTATCTCTATGTCTCTTTTTCCATCTTTGTCCTTCTCTGCCTCTGTCTCTCTTTGTCTTTCTGTCTCTCTCTTTGTTTCTATCTCTCTGTCTCTGTTTCTGGCTCTCACCTCATCCATCTCCATGGGTTGAATTGTCATCTTGTTGCAGAAGACTTCCATACCTATGTATCCAGATCTCGCCGCTCCCCTGAGCTCCACTCCTGCACCACTACACTCCAGCTCCTACGAGACATTTCAAACTGTGCATCCTGTCTGCATCTCAGAGTCAACGTGTCCAATATTGATCTCTATACTTTGTTCCCCAAACCCATTCATCTTCTTGTTACTCCTAGGATCCAATGCAAACTCCTCTGTTAACCTTTTAAAACCCTTCCCAATGTCTCTCCAATCTACTCTTCCAGGTTTTTTGAATATTACTCCCAATCCCTACACTCTGTGGTCCATTTAAACCAGGCTTCTCATTGTTCTTCATTTGCAGTCTAGCTGCCTTGGCACAAGCTATCCCCCCTGTCTGGAATGCATCCCTTCCTTTCCTTACTCATGTATGTAATGCCCCTCTCTCCCAACTCTTGCTGCACAGTCAGATTGGGTTCCTGAGGGAGGCCAACTTCTGCTCTCCTCAGGATGCTAGCAAGAACCCCGAGGGGCTGTGAATTCGAAGAGCATCACTCACCAGAGCTCCCGTCTGATGTACTCCTCATCATGCTAATCAACCAGTTGGCATACATTGGCATTTACAGAGGAATATTTGCTGCCATGATATGGCGAGGACAGCGGTTATAAAAACATTTTCTTCATCCTGGGGGTGCATTTCCCCCAACCTCCACATACAGGATCCATGGGGAGAATAGTGGATGTGGCCTTTAAGTACCGGGGCTGTGGCATGTGCAGGGAAAGGGGCCATGGATGCCTCACAACTCCTGGCTCTGGGAGTCTTTTCCTCTGTTGCCTTGGGCAGGGGAGTTACAATGGGGAGGTTGCTCTTTCACTCATCTGCATTGGCTTCTTGTGAAGCAAAGTGACTCAGCTAACAGGCCAGTCTACTGTTGGACCGGCACAAGAAGGCTCTCCACTGATGTGCTGGCTCTTCACCGTGTTCTGTGGCTACTCCTGCTGCTGGCTCCAGAGGCCTCTGCTACCTCCTCCAGTTGCTGGGGCTTAGATGGTTCTTCTGCTCTTTTGAAGATCACAAGGTAATAGCCTGATAAATTCCGTCTCTAGATGTTCATGCATCGATGATTAGGAAAGAATAAACATAAATGAAGCAAAAGAAACAGAGGCACCTTCGTTGTTGGAGCACGGTGACCTAGGAGGGGACATTGAGATTACTATTGCCCTTCCCTTTCCAGTCTTTGTGTCTGTCTCTTTCATTCTTTCTGTCCTCTTTATCTCCTTATCTCTTTCTCTGTCTTTCTGTCTCTGATTCTTTCTGTGTGTATTTCTGCTTTTGTCTACGTTTCTGTCTTTCTGTTTTTGTGTCTCTGTTTCTGTCTGTCTCTGTCTTTCTGTCTGTCTCTTTGTTTCTATCTCTCTGTCCCGGCTTTCCTCCCTATCTCTGTCTCTTTGTCTCTGTTTCTGTCTTTCTGTTTCTGTCTACCTCTGTGTCTATGTTTCTGAAAAGAAAGTGAGAGGTTATTCACTTGAAGCTTTTGTACTCACATTCAGTTCTGGTTCTATGGCTCATCAGTCTTCAGTCCTTTGGTCCAGAGGCCAATTAAAAGGATTTTCACAATCAAATGGTACTAACCTGAATCATCATGGCCAAACTCTGGCTCTCTAAAGCTTCTCATATTGACCTAGAACCAGGCAAGAAATGTCTGTGTAAGCTTCAAAGATTGGGCTCTCACTCTTCCCATGATGTATAGATGAATTGGGACAATAGGTGACTTGAAAATCCTTGAAACTCTTGGTCTTCCAAAGTACTAAATCTCTTAGCTCTTGGGCCAAGTGCTAGGCACACAGATTTTTAAAAAAGTGAGATAGTCCCTACTCTGAAGGAGGTCCCATTCTAATTTGAGGAGACAACACATGGATGAGGGCACAGTTTCAGAGTAGTTGGGAAGGCCCAGAGTTCCATATGCAACGTTGGTAGGTCAGATGGGAATGCCTGGCAGTCAGGAGGGCAGAATGGCAGCGTAGATGGAGTGGTATCGTTGTTTATCCAAGGAATGTAAGTGGCCATGTCTGTTCTGAAGTGGGGATGGGAAGGACTGGGTGGGTGTAGCTCATGACTGTTGTGTAGGTGGCAATTTTGGAAGGCAATTGGGGCTCTGGGTTTCCTCTAGTAGAAGTGGCAAAAGGGTATCTGTAGGAAGGAGAATTACAATCTGGGAAAACCCTTCCCCCAACAGAATGCAAGTGCTTTGTTTTTTCCTTTGGTTAATTGATAGATACATGCTGGCTGTTTGGTGGAGGTGAGAGCTGGGGAGAAAGAGGAAAGAAAGGGAAAAGAGAGAGGAGAGTTGAGGAGGGGAGAGTAAGGAGGGAGCAGAGACCAGAAAATCTCTCATCCCTCGGCTAGGACTTGTTTTTGGCAGCCGTGTTCGATGTTTGAAAGCAGCAGTGACTGCCAGGGAGTTTTATGCCTTTGTTCTCTCTGGGGGATGTGGAAAGAAGGGTGTACTCCTCATCTCGACTCTTTTATAGCCTCACGGAGCCAGGGAAAGGAAAGATCTTCCTCAGAGCTTCACCCTAGTATTTTTCCTTGCTTGGGCAGGATGTCCTGTATCCAGCCTGTTGTCCGAGAGATTGAGGTCCCATCCTCAGTCAGGAACCCAATGGGAGGGATCAGCTAAGTCCTATCTATGTGAAAGGCAGCATAGTACTTGGACGTGGAGTTGGGAAGTCCTGGGTTCAAACTTCACCCCTGACACTCTGGTTATGTAACCTCTCTGAGTTTCAATTTCCTCACTTATAAAAGAGACAATAATAATCTCTATAGTGGCTATTTCCCAGGGGTGTTATAAAGCTCAGATGATGGCACAATGGCAAATAATAAGCACTTAATAAATGCTTATTGACTTGCCAAAACTCTTTATAGATTTTAAAACTATGCAAATGATAGCTAACACTTACATGTTGAGTCATTTCTGTTGTGTCTGACTCTCCGTGACCCCATTTGGGGTTTTCTTGGCAGAGATACTGGAGTGGTTTGCCATTTTCTTCTCCAGCTCATTTTACAGATGAGGAAACTGAGGCAAACAGGGTTAAGTGACTTGCCCAGGGTCACCCAGCTAGGAAGTGTCTAAGGCCAGATTTGAACTCAGGAAGATGGGTCTTCCTAACTCCAGGGCAGGCATTATGGCACCACTTAGTGGCCCAACCGTTACATAGCATTTTACAAATATTCCCTTTTTTGGCTTCTCACAACAACCTAGAAAGGTAGGTTGCTATCATTATAACTGTTTTACAAATGAGAAAACTCGTTTTTTACAAACGTGTGACCTGTTCGGGGCTGCACAGCTCGCCACTGAGACAGGATTCAAACTCAGGTCATCCCGACTCCGTCACGTGCTCGACTCACTATGTAACCCAGCTGCCATGTAATACGTATTAACTCTTACTATCATCCTCATATTATGTGAAGGGAGGGAATGTGACTGAAAAGATAGTAAGGCCCGTTTTTCCCATGGAGGCAGCTGAGCCGTAGTGAAAAGACCGCTGTATGTTATATTAGCACCCACCTCCCAGGGTTGTTTCAAGGATTACACGATTGCTGTGTTTAGCACCGTGCCTGGCACATGACAAGCCCTATATAAACATCAGTATGCTAAGTACTCTATATTGGTCTTGAATGCAGTTAGAATAGAATTCTAAAAGTAACAAAATGAATGATTTTCTACGGAAGGTATTTTGGAAATGCATTCGACTGAATTGATGTCACCTGACTGATAAGTTTTGTTTCATGTTTTAAGTAAATGATACTGTGTGTGTTCTTATTAAAAACAAAACCAAAAAAAAAAGGAAAAAGAAAAGCCCACTGTATTCAGCTTGGTCACTCTGGGCCACTCTGGGCAAGTCACTTAGACACTCGGGGTCCCATCTGTCAAATGTGCCTAACATCTGTCTTCTCTACTTCACAGAGTCATTGTGGGGGTTAAAAGAGATAATGCATGGATATGAGCTTTGTTATGATAAAATGCTTTATAAATGGCAGGTTCGACAAGATGGATTAATTGTGGAATACAGCCAGCCTCTGAGTCTGAAAGTCCTGAGTTAAAGTCTGGTCTCTGACACATAGTAGTTGTGTGACCCTGGACACTTCCCCTAACCCATGGCTCTAAATTCCATACAGGTGGTGATCTGTATTGGTGGAAGTCACTAGTTCCCCACACTGATGAAAGCACAGTTCTAAGCCTGTCTCTAAAAAATTACCAAAAATTCCTCCCCCTCAGAATATTTACATATTCCATCATTCCTTTGGCTTAATGCTGCCATGCCTCCTGCAATGCAGATCCTCCAGAAAGGAACAATACTTTCAAATGTTATGTCCATTTGCATCTTTTTGTTTAGGAGAAGTTCCTCTGACAGGTTTGGGAACATGATGGGATCTGGCCTTGATTTTCCAGCTTTGTTCTGTGTTCCAGGCATACCCTGATTTGTGGACTTTTTCTACTTGTGTTTCCGACCTTCTGGACTTCATACCTGTTTTGGAGTCTCTGCTGCTGTCTCATCCTGAAACTCCCTCAGCTCGGAGCCTCCTCAGCTCGGAAGACCTTGTCACTCAACTATCCCTCCAAAACTTCACTCCTTTCTCCCATTGGGGAGTTAATTCCTTCTGCAGGCTCCATTTTGTGAAAGGGCCCACAATGACAAGTTTTCCTTCTCCTTCTGGAGTCCAACTCCCAGCAGCCACCAGGCTTTCAGCATCACAGACATCTGATGAGACTTCAGGGAGGGGTTTAGGAGCCATCCCTTTCTGTCCCTCCACCTTTTTTTCCCCAGGCACACTGAATAACCAGTTTTGGCTCTGTCCATGGCAGTGAGCCTCAGGTGAAGGAGATAAGAGGCTTTAAACCCAGGGAGACAAACTTCAGGAAAGCTTAGATGAGGACTGGGAAGAGAAATTTTTAAAGATCAAGGTCTTATTAACCTTTTAAAAAATAATTTTATTTTTTCCATCAATTACATGTAAACACAATTTTTAACATTTTAAAAAAAAGTTTTGAGTTCCAAATTTTATCCTCCCTCTCTGAGATGGTAAGCACTCGGATATGGGTTATGCATGCAGCTCTTACTAATCTTGTCAAAACAAGACTTGCATGGCCTGAGAAGGACTTTCTTCACCAGCCTGTCAGGAGAAAAGCACTTTGCCAACCTTAGAGCTTTATCATTAGTCTATGGGTTCTAAAGAACATCACCAAGGACATATAGGACCAGAAAATGAGCCGGGAGGGGAAGTGTGGATGAGATAGAGCATGTGTGCAGGTAGGTGCCCAGCTTGAACTGAATCTACAGGCTCCCTCTCCACCCCTTCCCTTCCCTTCCCTTCCCTTCCCTTCCCTTCCCTTCCCTTCCCTTCCCTTCCCTTCCCTTCCCTTCCCTTCCCTTCCCTTCCCTTCCCTTCCCTTCCCTTCCCTTCCCTTCCCTTCCCTTCCCTTCCCTTCCCTTCCCTTCCCTTCCCTTCCCTTCCCTTCCCTTCCCTTCCCTTCCCTTCCCTTCCCTTCCCTTCCCTTCCCTTCCCTTCCCTTCCCTTCCCTTCCCTTCCCTTCCCTTCCCTTCCCTTCCTTCCCTTCCCTTCCCTTCCCTTCCCTTCCCTTCCCTTCCCTTCCCTTCCCTTCCCTTCCCTTCCCTTCCCTTCCCTTCCCTTCTCTCCCCTCCCTTCCTCTCTCCTCTTTTCTCTCTCTTTCTCTCATTCTTCCACTTCTTTCTTCCCCCCTCCCCCCTACCTCTCACCTCTTTCTGTCTCTGTCTCTGTCTCTTCTCTTTCTTCTCTGTATCTCTGTCTCTCTCCACTCCTCTCCTCTTTCCCCTCTTTCTCCCATCTCCTCTTCTCTCTCCTCTCTCTCTGTCTCTTCTCTCTCTCTGTCTGTCTCTCTCTGTCTCTTCTCTTTCTCTCTTCTCTCTCTCTGTCTCTCTCCACTCCTCTCCTCTCTCTCATCTCCCTCCTCCCCCTCTCTCCATCACAGTATCGACTCATCAGTAGCTGGCTTCTTATCCATTTTCCACAGTTCCTCTTTTTAGACCTGCCATTTATAAAGTAATTTTTTATTACAAAGCACATTTACATACATTATCTATTTCAATCCCCACAACAACTCTGAAGCCATTCCTTCCCCACACTACATTCCCAAAGTCTAGTAGATAAAGTCCTGGGCTTTGGCTCAAATATCATATATGACCCTTACTAGCCACATGACCCAGGGCAAGTCCCTTAAGCCTTGGTCAAACAGAGAGGGTAGGCCCTGGCTTCTGTGGTTCCTTGCTTCCCTTCTAATCTGGGCAGCTCTTGTCTGTATCATTTTGCAAATCCCTCATGGAAGATCTCCCCAGTGCCCTTGAAATCTTCTCCCAGTTCTGCTTGGGCTGTTACCTCTCACTCACTTTCTGGTTTTGTATGTCCTTGTTGATGCTCTTTAGAACTCATAGATTAAAGGAAGATTCTAAGGTTAGCAAAATGCTTTTCTTCTGCCAGGCTGTTAAAGATGGGAGTGCAAGTATTATCCCATACAGGTGGTAGGTGAGGAAACTGAGGCTAAGAGGTTTTCCTCTCAATCTTCCAAAGGTAACAAGTATCTTAGCTAGGATTCAAACCCAGAGCTTCCAGTGCCAGTTCTAGTCCTCTTTCCACAACATGTTACCTTTCTCATGGATAGAAATCTATGACGGCCAGCATTGATTGATCTGATTCACGGAGTTGCTGAGAAGGAATGCCACGCCTTTTTGCCCTCACCTGACCCTCTTGACATGCCTAATGAGCAGATGGTTGGTCCAGATGATTAAAAAGATGAGAAATGAGAAAAAGTCCAGTGCTAGTGATGTGGGTGAAAAATGAACGGGCCACTTTATCCTTGATCCACCAGGACCTTAATCTTTTGATAGGAACGGTGATTAGAGGCTTGGGTCCCTAGATACCAAGGCCTGGAAATGAGGGAGTCCATGTGATATATAAGGATTTGAGACTGACATCAAGGACTGTGTCCAGGCCTGGAGGGGTCTTCCAGCTCAGATGGATGGGAAACACATAAACACATGTGAAGTGCCCAGAGGTCTTCACAAGTGGAGTTAGAACCATAGGGTTTTAGACCTGGAAGAACCTTGGAACATATGATTTGGAGTGGAAGGAGCTTTTTAGAGCATAGTGTATTAGACCTTGTGAAGGGGCCTTAGAATAGGGATGTTAGACCTGGAAGGGGCCTAAGAAATCATTCAGTCTGCTCTCCTCATTTAATCCAGGAAATATGGTTTGTTTGTGAAATTACAGATTTAAACACTTTTTAATCAACCAATGAGCACATATTTAGAAAGTGACTTTTATGTGCCAGACAGACAAAGCTTAAGTGACTTTGCCAGGGTCACACAGCTGGTAAATGTCTAAGGTAGGATTTGAACTCATCTTCCCAGTAATGCTCTGGATGCAGCCATCTTGTTTGGGCTCATGTGAGCTGGTGGTTAAATTTTCAATGTGAGCATTTTTATCTCAAAAATTGGCAAACATTGGACATCTGGGCCTGATTTAGTGTTTTATTGATTGCCTAGAATGAAGATAGTGACAAAGATAATATTTATAATATAGATTAAACTTAAAAGTGTTTCCAGTGTATATTTTTCTGGAGAACCTGTCATTAAACATTTACCTCTAGTGTCTTCCAGATGCCAGGTATAGGTCTCTGCATGCTGCGACCCTCCCTGCCTCGTAGGCTGCTACTACTTACTGGTCACAAATGAGTTGTTGATGTGCTTTGGTGGAGATGGTTTCCATACTGGGAGTGTCCTAATAGCTAGTACTATGTATGTTGTTTTAAGGTTTACAAAGCTGTCACATCCATGATCTCATTTTATTCTCAGCACAACGGTGAGAAACCACGGGATGGAGGCTCAGCCTTGGAGCTCCTGCCCTGGGGCCTGCTGTCCTAATTGGCCACACGCTCTTGACTGTGCCTTCGCTTCAGTCAGCTTCCTGCCCCTGCTTGGACACGTTGTCCTAGGCTACCTAAGTGCCTTCCAGCTCTGAGATCCTATTGATTTTATTGGTCACAGAGACGAGGGAAGACAATCTCCCAGGATGTGTGTGTGTGTGCGTGCGTGTGTGTGAAGGGAGAGGGGGCAAGCTGTGATTGCTGGTGGGAGTATTTCTTCATGGTGAAGTTACAAATCTTTTGGAGAGAAGACAAAAATAAAGCATTGATTAAGATTCAATTATGTACTGGGCGTTATTGTCGAATCATTTTAATCATGTCCAACTCTTGGTGACCCCATTTGTGGTTTTCTCGGCAGAGACACTAGAGTGGTTTGCCATTTCCTTCTCCAGTTCATTTTACAGATGGAGAAACCAAGGCAAACAGGGTTAAGTGACTTGCCCAGGTCACACAGCTAGTAAGTGTCTGAGGCTAGATTTGAACTCAGGTATTCCTGACTCCAGGCCCAGAGCTCTGTGGACTGCACCAGCTTCCTGCCTTTGAAGCATTAACTATCTGCCAGTGTTTATACTGTCTCAGATGCCATGGGGGAATACAGGGAGATCTATAACCAGTGTGTCATTCCAGGCGTATTGGTGGCCCAACTCATACACAAGTGAAAGGTTAAATAATAATACCTGAGGCTGTCATGGAGTGATGTGTGATTAATTAATTGCTAAGTGAATGGGAGGGATACTATGGTTATTTTAAGCATACACTTAATAGTTGCAATGAGGCCACTAGATGGCGCCATACTGCATAGAGCACTGGGCTGGCAATCAGGAAGACTCATCTTCATGAGTTCAAATCCAGCCTCAGACACTTAATAGCTGTGAGACCCTGGGCAACTCACTTAACCCTGTTTGCCTCAGTTTCCTCATCTGTAAAATGAGCTGGAGAAACTAATAGCAAACCACTCCAGTATCTTTGCCAAGAAAATCCCACATGGTCATTTCAGTCAGACAGGAATGAACAACTATTGTTTTTGGTTCTACCCTCTGCCATTGAGGAAATGGAATTTGACTCTAACATTCTCAGCGATTAATGTTGTTTAAATGGTTTTAATAAATTCATGGAGAAGACTCGTGATTGGTTGACACATTTGTAAAGAAAACAAAGAATCGCTGGGAAAAGGCCAGCAGCTGGTGGACATGATAGACGAGAACCTTTCCTTTACCACTAGTTGAACAAACTCTTGGGCCTCAGTTTCCTCATCTGTGCCAAAAAGGGGTTGGCTTATATGATCCCTATCTCTAATATTGTCCTGTGTTCTAACATTCCGTTCTGCAATCCTTTATGGTGCTAGCATTCTATATCCTAAGTTTCCTTCCAACTCAGATAGTCTGTGTTCTATGTTCTGACATTCTGAAGTCTAAACTCCCTTTGAGCTCCTATAGCCTACCCAACAACATGAGCCTGACCTTTTGGGCCCTCGTTCCTGTGCCCAGGGACACAGTCTTGGGCCACGGGACTGATCCAGGGCAGGAATTTCTAATATTGTGATTCTCGTGGTTAGGTACATCAGCCAAGACAGGTAGCAGCCTCTGTCTCCTGCTCCAAGCAGAATCTCTGCCTGCCTTGCTTTTGTTCCCATCCGTGGCATCTATATTTAAACATGAGCAAAACCAACTCATGGCCTGAAGAACAATAGCGTCCTGATCCTAGTAATAAGTCCCGGGGGGCCCTGGCATTTGCTGCAGGGCAGCTGTCGGTGCATGGTAGAGAAATAGAGTCAGCCTTGGGGTTTTCCAGGTTCTGACTGCTTCCCTCTGCACCCCAAGAGGGAAGGGGTGTGTGTGTGTGTGTGTGTGTGTGTGTGTGTGTGTGTGTGTGTGTTTTCTTTCAGATTGCACTGAACAGGCCTCCCCTTGTCTCTTCTTCCATCCCTGCCCCCACCTTACCAAGAATATGTTGAACCGAGGTAGAGTGGATTGGATGCTCTTGGTCCCACTGGGCCCCTCGGGGAGATGGCTGTCATGTCAACAGAGCTTTCAGCTGTTTCCCTACCTCCCCCTCCATGTCAGATGGCTACCTGTCTGGGCCACGTTCAGTGCAGTCTTACCTGGAAGCAATTGTTGGCCTGAATGACCTGTCTAGTAACTTCCAGCTCTCCTTTGGAGTTCATGGCATCTCCCTTCCCAGCTTCCCATTCCCAACAAATGGATTTTTCCTTCTCTATCACAGAATGAATGGATAAAGGAATGAATAAAAGAAAAAAAAAACCTTTAAAGCACCTACTCTGTGCCAACCACTGTGTTAAGTGCCGGAGATATTTTGATTTGCAAAGTTACTGGGGTGATGAACGGAACCTAATGAGAAGATGGCTTTGGGGAGCAAAGTGAAGCATGTGTAGGACCGAGCCTGGATGTAGTGGGCAACTGAAGCAGCCACCGAGGACAGAAGGGCCCCAGAAGCACGGGATTCACAGAAAACTTCACAGACACCTGCCTCATAGGCCGTTTAGCCCAGCCCTTTCATTTTGCAGATATGAAACCTGAAGCCTAGACGGGTGAAGCGCCTTGTTCAGTCCCCCAGGTCATATTGGTAACAAAAGCAGAGTTGGGATTTGAATTCAGATTTTCTAGTCTCCGATTGAGTACCCTCTGCCTTATTCCATTTTGCATCTCAAACCACTGGCCCTCATGGGGATTAAACCTTCAGTGTTACTCCTTAGTGGCACTGCTTTCAAAAACTCAGCTTTTTTGTTAATTTAGCAATCTGGCCCAAATCCGCATTTCCAGCCTTTTCTCCTAAGGTCCCCTTTGTCACACTGTCTGTCCTGGCTCCTTCCCATCCCCCTGTGTTTTCTGCCTTTCTTCCTTCACTCTCCTTCATGTCTCAAATGCCGATTTCCCCATAATTCTGCCTCTTACCCGTCTTTTAGGACCCAGCTTGGATGACCTCTTATCCATGAATCTGGAAGCGGCCCACCCCTCACACGGCCTCATGGGACTTTGAATTCCTCGTAAACACTTTTGATTGTTTAAATGTATTATAGATACACCTGCCATAGTAGATAGAGAGCCAGCCTTAAAGCCATGAAGATCTGGGTTCAAGTCATCCCTCAGGCATCTCAGTCCCCTTCTCTCATTAGTGAGCTCCTTCTGGGGGAGGCCTTCATTTTGGGGCTGGACCCAGGCTGGCCACACTTCATTCCTCTCCTGGCTTTACATCTGTCTGTCTGTCTGGATTTCACCACCATGTTCCCATGTGGATGCCTTCCCCCAACCTTTTGGCTAAGATTGGGGGGAATCCCCCTCAGCTCTAGGATAATGTGACATTTCTATTTTGAATTATCAGTCCATTACTTTATGCTCACATCTCACAAGTGAGTCTGGCTAGAAGGACCAGTGCAAGCCAGAAAATAAAAGTGAACTGTGGTCAGATGAGAGTGTTTATGTTATCCAGCTCCAATCCAAATTATGGGGTTTGGGTTTGGAGGGGTGGCACTGTGCAGCAAACACTGAAAGCCTTGTGATGTGGTGGGGTGAACAGAACAATGAGCTTGGAGTCAGGAAGTTCTGGATTCAAATTCCACCTCAGAAAAAAAAAGAAATTTACGTGATAGTTTTGTATACTTGAAAGGAATAGTAAATTGTGCATAGTAGATTTGCAGTTTCATGTACAATCATCTTTTTTATTATACAATGTTATAGAAATGCTTGTTTTATCCCATAAATTAAAGAAAATTAGTTATACCTCAGGGATTTATTATCTGTGTGAGCCCAAGAAAGTCACTAACCTTTGACATACCTCAGTTTCCCCATCTGTAGAATGGGGATGCTGTTAACAACACCTACTTCATAGTGCTATGGTGAGGATCAAGTGAGTTAATGTTTGGAAAGCTCTTTGTAAACCTCAAATGGGAGCCACTATCATTGCCATGGGGTCACTGGCCTGCACTGTGATCTGTAGTGAAGGGTCCTGGGTTCAGATCTAAGCAGGGCCACTTAGTGGCTGGGTTACCTTGGGTAAATCACTTCATCTCCCTGGGCTTCAGTTGCCTCCTCCATCAAATGGGAAAGGGGAGGAGAAGGACTCCATGGTCTCCAGATCTGAAGCCTGTGAGTCAACCAAGGTCCCTCAGTTGGCAAATGCCCAGGCTGAGATTCAAACCTAGGTCACCTGGGAAGACAAACTCAGCACTACCTGCTCCCTCCCCCAACATTCTCCTAGAATTTCATACCATGATTGACTTTTCTGGTGGTTTCCCCTTCAGGAATAGTTCTTCACTTCCCATAAAATAAACATGCGAACTGTAAAACAAGGCCAGCCTGGTGCCTCTGGGTAGATCCCAGGCACATGATTTATGTCTCCTCCCCCTCTTATCACAGGAAGGAGCTTTGTAGCCAGAGTGCTCTGGAGAGAGCTCCAGGGCCCCTGTGGGCTGAAGAGGGGCAGGCTAGCCCAGCAGAAGGGGCTTGCTGGTGTTCCAGGGACACAGCAGAAAAGGTCCCACAGTCTGGAGGTGGCAAGTATCTCTCCTTTAAGAAGAGAAGGTAGGGAGGGGAAGGGGAGGAGGTGAGGAGGAGAGAGAGAGAGGTGATCAAGATGCTCTTGTCCTTTTCGCCATCTTTCTGAGACTTGGCAAAGGGGAAATATTTCTGTAGGACTTTTCCTGGTGTCTCAGAACTTCTCCTCCAAAAATCCAGCTTACAGACCAAAAGTCTAAAATTGAGCAGTGTATAACTATAATGCCTGGACTTGGACTCACAGGAAAATTGAGAAAAATGTACCTCCTTTCAGATGGTTTATGTCAATATTGGTTATTTTTGTTGAGATAGTGGTAGGGCTCTCAATGTGCAGTCGGGGTTCAGATCCCTTTTCAGAGAACTAGTGGACCTTTGGCACGTCAACGAACTTCTCTGACTCGGTTTCCTCATATGTAAAATGAAGGGGTGGGACTCGGTTACTTGTAACATCCCTTCCAGCTCTAAATCTCTAGTTTTATGCTCTTTCAACCTCCATTTCCTCACATGTGAAATCCAATTACAATAGTACCTACTTCCCACAGTTCTTGTGAGGATCAGACCATGTATGTAAAGGACTCTCTGAATCTTAAAGCGTAATATGATTTTTATTATCCTAGAAAACTTCTAAGTTCCTTTCCTGCTCTAAATCCATCCTCTTATTTATGATTCTTAATGAGGAAGTTACCGGCAGCTGTCAGGAAAGGGAGGAGGTTTACAAAGTACTTTCCTTATAGCGGCCCTGGGAGGGAGGTGTGAGTATCCTCAGGAGCTGAAGCCAGTGCTCAGGATCACTGAGCTGGGAATCCAGTGACAGAGTTTGGACCCAAGGACAGGTCTTCTGACTATGACACCAGTGTTTGGACCACTGGGAGATAAGGTGGGATAAGAGAGAGAGGAAAAAGGAGAGGGGAAAAAGGGTGGGGGAGGGAAGGAGGGAGGGAGGGAAGAAGGAGGGGAGAGAGAGAGAGAGAGAGAGAGAGAGAGAGAGAGAGAGAGAGAGAGAGAGAGAATATGTGTGTGTGTATATGCATACATTCAATAGTGAGACACATACAAAAATAGAGAGACATACATAAAGTGATAGATGGACAGACACAGGGAGATGGAGACTCAGAGATATACAGAGAGAGAAAAGAAGAAGAGGAAAGAGAAAAGAAGAAAAGAGAGGCAAGAAGGAAAAAAGAAAGGGAAAGCTAGAGAAAAGAGGGGGTAGGGGAGAGAGAGAGAGAGAGAGAGAGAGAGAGAGAGAGAGAGAGAGAGAGAGAGAGAGAGAGAGAGAGAACAATGTAGTAGCAGATTGACATTGTTTGGCAAAGTAGGTCTGAGCTGGGATTTTTGGATTTGACTTGTATATACCCAGCTCCTATTTGAGGATGCTATTTTAAACACTTCTCAGCTGGGAGGCTGGCAGCTCTGATGGCTTTTCAAAGCCTGGTCTTTTATCACCCTCGTATTCCTTATGCATAAATCCAGCCTGCATCCTCACCTCCTGTTCATTTTCACTGTCTGTGGACTGTGAAGTAAGCAAGACACAATTTTGTATATGGGCTAGAGAGGAATGGGACAGCTCTCTCCACATCCTCGGCTTAATTGACTTTTGGATGAGTCATGTTCTGTTGGAATTGTGTTCCTTTAATGAGATCTTGGGGGTTTTGTTGCATTTATTTTTTTCCCTCTCACTCAAGCATAAATGTTGCTCATTCTTGGTAAGGAGGCAGGCCTGGCTCTCTGGGGAAAAATATGCCCAGGTAGGTAGTCAGTCCCTTGACTTGGGGTGCATGTTAACCTATGTCTGAGCCTACACCATGTCTAAATGCCTAAATAGTAAGGGGAATGATCAGTCATCTCTGTACATTTTGGGATGTGATTTCATGGTTTGGTCTGGAAATCAGAACATCCAATACTTAACAGTACCTGGCACCCAGTAGGCAATTAATAAATGTTTTCTGACTTGATTTGACTTGACCTAGGTTCAAGTAACATCTCAGTCAGGAAGATGGCCAGTCAATTAACATTTATTAAGTGCCTAACATGTTTCAGGCACTGTGCTAAGTACTTAGGATACAAGCAAATGACAATCTGTGTTCTCAAAGAGCTCACAGTCTAATGGAGGAGAGAACACGTAAACAACCATGTACAGAAAAGCTATAAACAAGACAGATTGGAGATAATCGATAGAGGGAAGGCATTAGAATTCAGTGGGGCTCAAAAGGTTTCCTGTAGAAGGTGGGATTTTGACTGGGAGTTAAAGGAAGTTGGGTCTCAAGATTAGAAGAGAGAAAGTTCCAGGCATGGGGGATAGCCAGTGAAAATTCCTGGTGTTGGGAAATGGAGTATCTTGTATGAAGAAGAACAAGGAAGCCAGTGTTACTGGATCTCTCTCTCTCTGTGTCTCTCTCTGTCTTTCTGTCTCTCTCTGTCTCTGTCTCTCTGTTTCTCTCCCTTTCTTGCATAAGAAGAATGAAAACATTGGTGGGGGATGGTCAGGTTGTGAAAGAAAAGGCTTTGAATGCCAAACAGAGGACTTTATATTTGATCCTGGAGGTGACTGAGAGCCACTAGCATTTGTTGAGTAGTGGGTGACATAGTCAGGCCTATGATTTAGGAAGATCACTTTGACAGGTGAGTGGAGAATGGAATGGAATGGTGAAAGATTTAAGGCAGGCAGACCCTCCCAGCAGGCTAACACAATAACCTGAGGTGACGAGAACTGACATCAGGGTGTCAGTAGTGTCAGAGGAGAGAAGGGGGCACATTCAAGAGATGTTACAGGTGAAATCACCAGATTACAGCAACAGATTGCACATGGTAGAGGGTATGTGTATGAGGGAGAGTGTGGAGTTGAGGATGATGCCTAGGTTGTAAGCTTGAGGGACTTTAGAGGATGGTGGAACATTCAGCAGTAAAAGAGAAGTTAGTAAGAGGGAGGGTTTTGAGGGAAAGCTATCAGTTCTGAACCCCCTCCCCCTAATTTTAGGAGGAACTTTGAGCAGCTGAGACCCTCCAGATCTGTGGTTGTGAGATCATAGATTTAGAATACCAAGCCCATAGGGGCAGCTAGGAGGCACAGTGAGTAGAGCATCAGCCCTAGAATCAGGAGGACCTGAGTTCAGATCTGGCCTCAGATACTTGACATACTTACTGGCTGTGTGACCTTGGTCAAGTCACTTAACCCCAATTGCCCGGCCTTCCCCCCTCAAAAAAAAAACAAACCAAAATGAAACAAAAAAGAATACCAAGCCCCTAATTTATGGAGAAGGGAACCAAAGCCCATAGACATTGGGACCTACCCAAGGTTACATGGGTGTTAAGTTGGGCTTAGGTCCTCTGATTCTAAAAACAGTGGTCCTCTCACTGCATCAGAACAACTAGAATGGTGCAGGTCTCTGAATTCATACTGAAGAAGCATACAATTGAAGTAACTGGGGATGCTTAGATTGCTGAAGAAAAGACTCTGGGAGAATTTGAGAGCTGTCTTTTAGCCTTTGACGGGTTGTCATATGGAGGAGGGATTAGCCTTGATCTTCTTGGCTTGAGAGAACAGAATCAGGAGCATTGGAAGGAGTTAAATAGAGTCCAATTTAGATACTCTGTCATGAAATCTTCCTCACAAGGAGAGCTGTCCTTGAGTGGAATGGGTTACTATGAGAAGTAATGTTTTGGTCCTTCTCAGAGGTCTTTAAGCACAGGCTGGGTGACCACCACTGATATGGTACAGAGAGGGTTCTTTTTCAGCAGGGGTTGAATGAGATGATCACTGAAATCCTCTCCAACCCTAACATTCTATGATTGTAAATCCCAGTCCAACCATTTCCTAGCCAGGTGACTTTGGACAAGTCCCTTTGCTTCTGTGATACTTAGTTTCCTCATCGGTGCATCAGGGATGATGAAAGAAAACCTTGAGTTGCTGGGCTGGGGCACTGCCCATGGAGTTGGATCCATTTCACCATTTGATTATCTTCGAACTCCACAGAAGTCAAAACACCTGAACTTAGTCCCACCTCTAACACCCACAAACTCAGTAGCCTTGGTCAAATTCTGTGATCTCTTTCAGTCTTAGACATTTTGCACTCCCTGCCTCAGAGAGTCAAGTGAGATAATTTGTGATTGAAAATTGCAACAAAAATATGTGTGATTATGACTGGTGATTTACAAGCTGCCCCCCTCTCTCTTTGCTTCCCTCTTCTTCCATCTGTCTAGATTACAAATGCACGTTGTATTCACCCCCTCAGACATGTAAGAGACACGTGTGAGCAGACTGAAAGACCTTTAAGAAAGACCAATATTTGCATATCTATTATAACTACTCAGTGTTCACCTTGTTTCATTAAAATTTCTATTTGGATAATATGTAAGGTCAATATCGTCGCTGTTCTGGAAAATTCATTTTTTATTAAAGCTAAATACAATGCATTTATGGAGATAACGCCTTAAATGCTAAGAGAGAAGCCACACCAATTACACTGCTCCTTCTTTCAGGGATGGGCTCTGGTTTCCGATGTCCTGTGTTCTGGACCACACTCTGAGGCAGAGGTGGTTTGAAGGGATATTTGTTTGAGCAAGCAGCAACGTGCATCTGAAGTGTCATCACGTGGTAGGGCTTATATGGGTCATGATTTCAGAGGGCATCAAATCCAGGGCTTTATTCATTTGCTTTCAAAAGATCAGACTGGTATATTTCTGGGAACTCCAAAGAAAAAAAGGCTGGGAAACCCTCCTCACCCCTTTGATGATGTCTGAAGAAATAGAAGGTGAAGAGACTGGAGACCACATGCTACAATGGCTGCCCAGTTTTCTCTCCCAAGGCTGCTAATAGCATTGGGATGCACGGAAGCTATTTAAGGACAGTGTTCTCTGTACCTTGGGATCTTTTCAATGGTAGGCTGCTTAGTGGTTCCAAATTACTGAATGAAGAAAGTTGTGCTTGGTAGAGAAGAGCAGAGGGATCTGAGGGGTACTAGCAAGCAAGCTGAGAGACAAAATGATTTAATGGATGCACTATTGGCTTTCGAGCCAATGTAATGTGCTGGTTGTGTGACCCTGGGCCAGTCTCTCTCTTTCTCAGTGCTCTGGAAACTCTGAGACTAGAAATTGCTAAGAAGGAGCTGAACTGCATTGATAGAGGGGGTTTCACCATCTGAGTTCCCTAGCTTGGGGCATCATGGGTCTAGTCCCTAGACTAGTAAATAAGTGCATGAATCTTGGGAGCAATTTTAAGCTCAGTAAATACATACAAATCCATCAAAAACAAATTCTGTAAGGCTTTTCCTGTTTTCCCCAGTGCATGTGCCTTTCCCTCTAAGGTTACCCTGTATCTGCTTTTCCCATGTATATTTATATATGTAATAATGCTCATAACATTTATGTAGTGTTTTCACACATATTATATATAATATATTCTTTTCATGTGATTATATCCTCGCAATAACCCTTTGAGGTAGGTGCTATTCTTCTCTCCATTTTACAGATGAAGAAGCTGCGGCTGAGAGTTGAGGTGACTTGTCCAAGGTCACACCTAGGAAATGTCTTCTCCATTTTTTCATCCAAACCTCCTGTCTCACAGGCTCTCTGCCCTTCACTATCCTGATTGTTCTTTTCAGGGTTCTCTTTAGTTTGTCATCATTCTAAAATGTGGTGCCTAGAACCAAACCCAATATTCCGAAGGTGGTTGGACCAAGGAAGAGTAAAATAAGACTGTCACTTCTCAGAGCAGCTTCATCTTGCCTTGGATTCTTAGCTGCCACATCAAACTTGGTGATCCATGTTGGCATTGAACTATTCCAGATCTCCAGGTCTTTTCCAGATGAAATGCCATCTAGTCATGCCTCCTCCTGAAGACAGTCCCTCATTTTGTGGCTCCCAAAACATGCAGCCTTGTTCAATCTCTGGCCCACTTTCTCATTCCTCTAGTGGGTCTTCCATTTTCCCCTCATTTTGAGGCATATTTGTTTATTCAGAGCGAGCATGCTGAGTGGGGAACTAATATTACATCTCCTTGAGCACTTTGGATACTCAATAAACCTTTATTATTATTGCTGACAGTAATGTTGGATTACAGACTTAATTTCAGGCAAAGCACTTTGGGAAAGTGATTGGCATTTACATTACAACTGTGCTTTCTCAATTTATTTCCTACAGTGCAGTGGTGGCTTGGTGAGTCAGGTGGGAACAACGGTATGGCCAGAGTTCATACTTGGGATGGAAGATACTGGAGAAGGGTCTCGACTCACTGGGGGAGGGGGAGAAATTGTAGTCTAGTGGAAAGAACACTGTCAGAAGGCAGAAGATTTGGGTTCGAGTCTCAGATTTAAAGCTTATGGGGACCGTTAAGGTCATCTGTTCTGACCATTTCATTTTTACAGCTTAGAAAATAGAGGCAAAGGGGGTGATGTGACTTTTGGCAGAGCTGGCATTCAAACTCATGTCCCGATTCCGAATCCAGACCTTGCTCCACTGCGCTATCTTCAAACAATGAATTTTTTTTATTGAGATGTGACTATGAGCAAGCTGTTGTACCTTTCCAAGGTCTCAGTTTCTTTATCTGGAAAGTGAGTACTAATTAAGCCCTTACTATGTGCCAATCACTGTGCTGAGGCTCAGAATACAAATACAAACAAAAAGAAAAAAAATAGTCCCTTGTCCTTAAGAAGCTGAAAAGGTAAGGGGGAGGGGAAAAGAAAAGTGCTACCGATTTGATAGAGGAGTTGGGACTGCAGCCTGGTGAGAAATGAAGAGATGGCTTGATTGGCCACCCTCCTTAAATGGAGATTCTGGGAACGGCTAGCCATTAGTGTGGGGGGTGGGGGGAGCAGAGGGGCTGAAGGCACTGAGGAGCTGGATGTTGTGCATACAAAGACAAAAATGAAGCAGCTTCCGCTCTAGAGGAGGGGAGACCACATAGGCACCTATAAGTATATACAGAATAAATCCCACCTAGTTTTGATAGGGAGGCCAATAGCAGCTTGGGGGGCAGAGCAGTATCAGGAAAGGATAGATATAGAGTGTCGCTTGAACTGAGTCTTGAAGGACGTAAGGGGTGCTAGGAGGCAGAGAAGAGGAAGAAATGCTCTCCCAATCATGGAGTTGGAGTAGAAAGTATCTAAGGTCTCTTCTAGCTCTAAATCCTTTGATGCCAGGATCGCTGGTGTCATAATGGGGGAAAGGGATAGCACCTGTGATTTCTTTGGCATAGGGAACTTCTGGGTGAGGAAACTCCCTCATCCAATGTAGGTTGACAACTTCACTGCAGTTCATAGCTTTGGAGGCTTTGCCTGGGGCACCAAGAGATGACAGGGTGACCTAGCCAGGGTGTCAGAGTCTGGACTTAAACCTGGTCTTTCTGATTTTGAGGTCCTCTCTCTACCCACAAGGTCAGGCTTCCTCTTCATTGCCCTAATAAAAATAGTGAGAGGAGACTTGGGGTAATGGAGAAGGGATGTGCTATTCACCTTTAGGGACCTGAAGAATAGTTATTAAGGGTCATGGTGCTACAGGCTGGAGTGAGACAGTCCCAGCCCTCAAGGTAAGTACATTCTAACAGGGAAAAATGGCATGTATTGGGGGGAGGTTGGTGGTTGAGGTGGGGTGATTTGCTTTGGGAAGTCATAAAGATGAAAAGAGGGCCACAGAGATCTATTCCTTTCTGGGAATGGCACTGGTGATTGGGTTACTGTTTGTTGTTGCTGTTACTGTTGCTACAGCAAGAGGTGGACAGTGGCAGATAGGGCAGGGTGTAACACGTCTGGCCCCATGACAGGAAGATGGCTGGATCTATCCACTGGTCTAGAGTCATCTGAATATAGTTCATACTCCCCGGTCAGGCCAGTATGGCCCCAGGGTGGCCCCCCAGCAAGGTGCTCAGTAGAATAGCAGCAGCAAATGTGACTGGGCAACATGGAATAAAGATGGCCAGTGTGTAATGAAGGATGTCTATCAAGTTATAGGAGGGTTTCAATGTGAGTTAGTGGAGGGAGGACTTTCATCAGTAACATAACAACTACTTAAAGTATCAAAATATGTATTTATGTACCATTTCAGTTCACTCTTGGGATGTAAGATTCTTGTATGTGGTGTCTTGCCTATGCTAGGTGTTTGATCATTGGCCCTTCAGACCAATTACCTTACTAAATCCATTGGCCAGATTTACCAGCAGAGATTGTTAGGGAGTTTTTCCTTATTTTGACCTGAAGTCCACAGCCTTACATCATCTCCACCTTCTCTACCTTCCTCTCATCATGCAGGTGTACAGTCAGATGACTTCTGGAGCATACAGATGTGGGTGCAATATGTTAGGAAAGACATTGATAAGCAGCCAGAGGAAGGAAATCAGAATGATGAAGACCTTTGAATTCATGCCATGATCTTTGAAAAGAAGAAGGGAAGTTTAGCCCTGTGAAGTGGAAACTCAAGAGGAGAGGACCATGATGGCTGCCTTTAAGGATGTGAAGGGTGATTATGTGAAAAAAGAAGAGAGAATGAATAGGTTGTTCTGTTTGACTCCAAAGGTCTGATCATGGAACAATGGGAAGCAGATTTCAATTCAATATATGGGAAGACTTCCAAACAAGAACTGTCATGAAGTAGAATGGATGGCTTCAAAAGTTAACAGTTCCCCCCCCACCAAGGTCTTCAAGTGGACACTTAATGACCACTCACCAGGAGAGTTACCTAAAGATTCTTGCTCAGATGACCTCTAAGGCTTTTTCTAATCAACCAGTCTTTCAACTGACAAAATTTAAGGGCCCAAAACATGCCAGAGGCTGTGCTAGACACTGAAGATACAAAGATAGGAATAAAACTATTCTTGCCCTCAAGAATCTTACATTATATAGTGGGAGACAACATGTATAGACATAAATATATACCAGATATATGAATCAAGACAAGGTAATTATGGGGATGTGCAGGGAGGAGACACCAATATAAGGGAGATTAAACTAGCCTCATGTCAGGGGTAGTGCATGAACTGTACTATGAAAGGATTCTGAGAATGGGAGGAAAGGAGGCATGGCATTTCAGGCACGGGAGACAGCCAGTGCAAAGGCCCCGTGATGGGAGATCATCGTCCATGAGGGTGGTTTGGCCAGACAGTAGTATTTATGAAGTGGCATAATATATAATAAGGCTGGCAAAGTGGATTGGAGCCAGTTTGTAATAGGCAAAGGGAAGGGAATAATGTAGTTTTCAGTGCCAAACAAAGCTGTTTATATTTGGTCCTAGAGGTAATAGGAAGCCACTAGAGTTAATTTGAGCAGAGGAGCTACAAAGCCCAGTGCTTCTTGGATTCCAAGTGATCACTTTCTCTTTCTGAGCCCTGATTGGAGGCTATACCAGGTACATGGTGGAGGATGGAGAGGGTTAAGCCCAGAAACTCCCAGGTCATTGGGGTTAAGGGTGTTTGGCCAGTGACTAAGTAGGCATTGGAAACTCCATACCTATTGAAGGGGAATCCTTTCCCCTTCCAATGAATGTTGTGGCAAGAAGGGCTCTTATCAATTAACTAGTGGTATGGAATGAAAAGCTTTTCTTCCCCAGAAATCTGAGATGGCCCGTCCCTTCCTGGCCTGAGATTCTGGTCATTACCCTCCACCCTTCCATTTCATTTGTACTTCCTCATGAATCTTAACTATTTCCTCTCAAGGTCCCTCAGAAGGAGATGTTTACTTTATTCAACTAAGATTCAAGGAACAGGATTACAAGTGGTTTGACCATATATTACATTTTACAGGGATAAATACGTACCTGGTAATATTAAGAGTGCAATGTAAAATCCAGAGAGAGAAATACTATACATGTACATATCAATCATAAAATAAAACACAAGCAAAATGTATATAGATTAATGAACAGTCTCTTCTTGAGTGTTTGCCCTTTGCCAAGGTCGGAGATCATCTCTCCTTTCCTTTGATAATTCTGCCTGTTGCAGGATGGTGCTCAACACCTGGGTTATCCTTGCCGGAGTTAGATGGGTTTATTCACTGCCACTGAGGCAGCTGGTGGTACAGTGGATCTGGTGCTAGGCCTGGAATCAGGAAGACCTCAGTTCAAATCTCATCTCAGACATTTCCTGGCTGTGTGACCCTGGGCATGTCACTTTAACCTCTTTTGACTCAGTTTTCTCATCTGTAAAATGGGGATAATAACAGTACCTACCTCCCAAGGCTGTTGTGAGGGTCACATGAGATGATATTTGTAATATGTGCTTAGCAAAGTGCATGGCATTTGGTAGGCTAGATAAATGCTTATTCCCTTCCTCTTTCCCAAGGAGGCCTTATCTTTTTGACCTCACACTTTCCCTTGCTCCTTTGGAAATTTAACCCTTTACTCATCCCCTTTCTCTCCCCAGTCTTCAATCTCTCTTCATCTCATTCTTTTCCTGCTACCTACTAAAGCCTAGAGCTCCCTGATGGGGAATGGGATCTGGACCCCTTAAAGGAAAAGACCATGGCTTTGCCCCTGAACCTTTCCCATACATTTCTACCTAGGTGCTCAATAATCCTTTTAACTGTCCTTCCATTATGGCCCTACCACTTAACTCCTTTCATTGTTTGCATGTGGCTCATTCCAGGCTACTTGGCACTCCTTAATCCCATCCAGATCTTCACACAGTCTTTTTCAGTATAAAAGTGCCAATCTTACCCCCATTAAAATGCACTGATTCTAAAATCTCACCAGCTTCTATTGGTGACACAATAAACATTGTCTCTTGACTGAAAGAAGGCTTGAGTGGTTGAATTCTTTTGAGACAGACCCACCCTGTACCCTTGCATTTTGGGGTTTCCAGCAGCCCAAACTATAACATCCCCATTATTAAAAACAAACAAGCAAATAACATTCGCTTGGTCCTTGATCCAAAAATGCCCTCCAGTTACTGTCTTAGGCGTGACCTCTATTTCACAGTTAAAGTCCTAGGAAAAGTTGTTGCCCTTGTGGCTGTCCTCTCTCTTTTCCCACTGACCTTACAAATTATTTGGTATCTAAGTCTTCATTTTCTCAACTCTGAAACAAGCCAGATATAGATGACCTTGAATGTCTTTTGTATCTTTAAGGCTATAAGCTTATGATTCTCAACCTTGGCTTCCAACCTTGTCACTCAATGATGTCTGCTCTCTCCAAGGTCAATGATGATCTCTCTGGGGCTAAATCTAATGACCCTTTCTTAGCCTTCATCCTTTTTGATCATTCTGTAGGGTTTAACACTGTTGACCGCCATCTCCTCTCAGTTACTTTCTCCTATTTCCAGACCATATTCCTTCTACTTTGGTTACACTCCTCTATCCTTTCCCTCTGGAACCACCTGGACTCTGCCCCTGGGGCCCTGGACTCTGATAGACAAGGTTTTGCTTGTTTTTCTGGGAACAAGGTTCCTCCCATAACTTCACAGACATTCCTAGACCTTATTTCTGTGCTTGTAACCTGCCTTTTCTAATTTGCCCATGCATTATTAGAATGTAAGCCCCTCAAGAGCAGGGAATGTCTTGTTTATTTTGTATCCCAGAACTTAGTACTTGGCACATAGTAATCACTTAAATATTCTTTCCTCTCTTCCTCTTTCTCCCACCCTTCCTTCTATCCCCTTTCTTTCTCTCTCTTCATCCCTTCTTCCTTCCCTTCCTCACTTCATTCTCTCCCTCTCTTCCTCCTTCTCTTTCTATCCTCCCCTTCTCTTTTTCTTCCTTTCCTCCCTCCCTTACTTCTTTCCCTCCTTATCTTCCT
Source organism: Trichosurus vulpecula (assembly GCF_011100635.1). Classification (NCBI taxonomy): domain Eukaryota; kingdom Metazoa; phylum Chordata; class Mammalia; order Diprotodontia; family Phalangeridae; genus Trichosurus; species Trichosurus vulpecula. The sequence continues at coordinate 21,744,611 of NC_050576.1, forward strand.
CCTTCCCTTCCTTCCTCCCTTCCTACCCTCCCCCTTCTCTTCTTCCCCTCTTCCTTTCCTCCCTCCATTCCTCACTTCATTCCCTCCCTCTCTTCCTCCCTCCTTTCCTCCCCTCCCCTTCCTTTCTTCTTTTCCTTCCTCACTTCATTATCCTTCTCTCTTCCTCTTCCTCCTTCCCTCTTTCCCCTTTCTTCTTCCCTTCCTTACTTCATTCCCCCCACCCCCTTCCCTTCCTTCCTCCTTCCTTCTCTCCCTGTCTGGGTACAGAGAAGTGGTATGATTTGTCTAAGGTTACACAGTAAGTTAGCAGTTGAACTGAAGCTCAAAATCAGGTCTCCTAAATCCTAATTCAGTGCCCCTTCCTCTATGCTCTTCTACCTCAATTCCATTTCAGCAAAGTGAGAGGAGGCCAGCCCTCTCTCTGGCCCAACACTCCCTGAAAAGGCCAAAGGCTGATATGAGCAAATGCAATCCCTGGAGCGAGGCCTGGGTATTTTATGAAGGGCAATTTCCACACTGTAAAATTCAGCACAACTTTAGAAAGCAAGATTTATCTGATGATGGCAAGCAACTGACCACATCACCCTTGACCCATTCTGTAGCTTTCTTCAAAATATAATTGCTGACTATGGTCTGTTCCTTCAACTGGTTTGCAAACATGCTGAGGACACTGGGCTGTTTGAAGGATGCTTGCCCCCATGCCCTCCTAGCAGTTTCTGGGGAGCCTGGCTTTAAAAACAGGGCAGTAAAGGTGCTAATGGCAGAAATATCATCTTCCTATAGCTTGCGATGGTGACATACAGTAGCCTGTTCCTCACTGAGTGAACAATAATTAATGGAGGGGCATAGATAGTTTTTTTCCTGCCGAGTCTTGAAGCTTTTTTCCCCGAGCCTGGATTGATGTCTCATAGTACCACAGGATTGTGGAATGAAAGCTGGAAGCATCCTTAGGAGCTATTGAATCAAACCCCCTTATTTTGCAGTTGAGAAAACTGAAGCCTTGAAACATAAGGGACTGGCCCAAGGTAATGCAGATAGTAAATGTAAGAGCCACAATCTGAAACCAGGTCTTTTGACTTGGTACTTTTTCTGTTACTTAACGTGGAGGAGCCCATGTGGGAGACCCAAGGGATCTCTTTTGGGAGAAGACAATTTGTGTTCTCCCAACATAATAATGTGGGTGGGAATAGCCTCTTTCTAATGGCTGCATCTTTAAAACTATCAAACTGGGACAGTCTCTGTTTCTCTCTCTTGGTGTCGTTGTCTGTCTGTCTCTCTTTCTGTTTTTCTCTCTGTGGCTCTGTCTCTGTGTCTCTCTGATGGGATTCAGGGAGATGAAGATCCAGTCCACTCACAGCACAGGGACCATGAACTGAGCTGAATAAAGGGAAGGACAAATTCTCCCTACACCCTTTTAAGCCTCATGGCCCCAAGGAAGAGACAGACTTGGGGTTTTGGACTGGTTTGTTAAGATTGTCATTTTGAGCTCTGGAGGAAGGCAATGGCATCTCAGGACGTGGACATGGGACATGGTGACCTTGATGGCAGGATTCTAGATTGGATATTCCTCCCAGTCAAGCAGGGAACCCCCTAAAAGCCAGGGCACCTGGAACTTGCACTTAGGGTAGGGATGGGGGAGGATGGGGGAGTGCTTTGAACTTGGAACTTGGTGACATTTGACTGTATAGGAACTAAGTTTAGCTATAAACCTGATCTGCCTCTCCTCCCCAGAGACTGAGGTAGTTTGTGTGTGTAGAGATTATGCCTGTGTGTGTTGGGAGGGGGCAGGATTTGTTTGTATGTTTGTTCTTGCTGTATATTTAAATATTCCATTGTAAAAGCTAATCTGTCTGTTAAGGGATTAAATGGAACTGAAGTATGAGGGAACCTTAAGATTAGGGGAACATAATTAGTGGGACCTGGAGCAATGGTAGAATCTAGATAGTCCCAAATATCCTTAAAGGTCCTAGAGCACCCTAGGGAAGGTGAAATGTAACACATCTGCCTTCCAGTGGTGGCCAGAGGAGTCATTGTTATCCACTCAGAAGGCCGATGCTTGCTAGTTGAGTGAGTTTGGGCAAGTGACTTTTATGAGCCTCAGTTTCCTGATTTTAAAAATGGGGGTGATCAGATTTGGGCTGCCTACTCGATTAATTAAGCAATCAGTAAGCATTTATTAAGCACCCATTTTGTTCCAGGTATGTAAGTGGGGACATAAATGTAGCACCTCTTCTGGGCTACTGCATCCCAATGACATTCAGTTGGGCCCCCACCCCATGACTAACCCAGGTTTAAGGTGCCTTGTGGACTACACTTCTAAAACTATAACATGTAAGCCCTCACCTATTATTCATTTACCTTTAGTAAGATCATGGGAGCAGAGATGGAAGGGCACTTAAAGTCCATCTAGTCCGGCTTCCTCAGTTTACATAAGAGGAAGCTGGGACCCAAAGGGAATTAGTGAATGATCCAAAGATCAGCTCATGAAGGACTGGATCTGGAACTAGGAAGACCTGAGTTCAGATCTGGCCTCAGATACCCACCTCTCTCTGCCTTAATTTTCTCATCTGGAGCACCTATTTACCAGGTTGTTGTGGGGATGAAATAGGATAATATTTGCCAAGTGCTTTATAAACCTGAAAACACTATATCAATTCTAGGTGGTCATAGCGGCAGCCACAGTAGCAACAAGAACATTGACCTAAGAGTGTGGGTGATACTTTAGCAAGCCAATGACTAGCTGCATTAAAATGGCATCAAGTCTTTCACACCTCCTAAAGGAATAAAGGAGTATAAACCATATCTTCATACCAGCTAATCTTGAAGTCTAAAAGGGGCATGTTGTTCTGTACTCCTGTCTAATTCTTTATGACCCTGTGGACCATATCACTCCAATGCTGGCCATGAGGTTTTCTTGGTAAAGGTACGGGAGTGGTTTGCCATTTCCTACTCCAGTGGATTAAGGCAAACAGAGGCCAAGTGACTTGCCCAGGGTCAGATCTGAACTCAGGTCTTCCTGATCACAGGCCCAGTGCTCTATCCACTGGGCCACCTAGCTGCCTCCTAGGCAAACAGAGGTTAGGTAACTTGCCCAAGGTATACAGCTCATAAGTGTTTGAAGCTGGATTTAAATTCAGATCTTCCTGACTCCAGGCCCAGTGCTCTATCCACTGAGCTATCTAACTGCTCCTGAAAGAGGCATGCTCTTTAGAGTCTATGAACAGGTCCTTAAAGTATGAGTCACTCTAGGTTTCATATTCTTTACACGTGGTTGGAGAGAATCTACTCATCAGCTTTTCTCTGATCAGCCTCATTCCCCCTCCCTCCCCCACCCCATGCAAAACCAAAAGTGAGCCCCTACCCTCATAAAGCATACATTCTACTAGGGGGATAGAGTATGCTTGTAAATGAGTAGAAATATACAAGTAAAGGGTGTACATAGGTATATACATATATACACATCACAAACATACGGGGAGGGGCAGCACTAGCAGGGTGGATGGGAGGAAAACACTGTAGAGAAACCTTCAAGTGCCAGAAAAATGGATTTTTAGAAAACACTTCACATAGACTAGAACATCGGCCATGCCCTCCACCACACTCTAGAGAGCTCAGAGGGAATTGAGACCAGTGTTATGTTTACAGAAGCATCGTCTCATGGAGATGGATGCAGATTTGAGAGGAAGGCCCCCGGAGAAGAACTTCACACAATTTTTGAAGTGTTTTAAGTTGTTACTTCACACTCAAAATGGCCAACTCGGTTGGACATGGGATGGAAGAATGAAATGGTTTGCCAGTGGGTGTTAACTGATGCAGAAATTAAAAACTGTCCTGAATGCTAGAAAATGAAAATACCCTGGAGAAGCAGTAGCATTGTGTGGTGAAAAAAGCAAGACAATGGATTTGATCTTGGGAGACCTGGGTTTGAATCCTGGCCTATGTGCCCTTGGCAAGTCATTTCCCTCTTTGAGTTTCACTTTCTTCTTCTCTAAAACAGAACAGTCTAGAAGAGTTCTAAGGTCCCCCCAGCTCTCACGTGCTATGTCCTAAAATCTTTCCCAGATCCAACATTGCATATTCTAAGGTCTCTCCCAGCATACCCATTCTTTGTTTTAAGGTCTCTCTCAGCTCTTGCAATTTTTGTTCTGCGGTTCCTTCTGGCTCATAATCCTGTTGTTGCAGTTTCATGATGTGTTGTGGTGGGACCATCTCAAAGAATTCAGAGTCAGACCAAGTGTAGACATTTATTGAGATTGATGCCTCCCATGAAGCAGGCCGAGTTCCGAGAGGAACCAGCAACTTCAGTGAAAGCTAGATGGATTTTTATAGGGCAAAGATGCAACTACATAACAGGAATCATGAAAGTTAAAGAGGCAGGAGGGGTTTGTTAAGGGATTAGGTAATGGGGGAGGGGTCCCAACCACAGTGGAACTTTGTATGTGATTACCCACAATGCATGCAGAAAAACCCATTTGGGTGGGGTATGTATGAATGATGATGATATTACAATAAGCCTTTCTACATCACAAGTTCACCCTAGGTTAGTTCTTTACTATTACTGCATAGGTGTCTACTTAGGAAAAGTCCCTCCTATTGTTTTGGGATCCACATCCTGCTTGGGCATCCTAGTGCTGCTGCTTTCTGATTGGCTGAGTATTGTGCTCCTGTCTAAGACTAGACGGATATGGTTGTGGTTGAGTGCGTGTACACACCTGCTGTTTCTGTGGGAAATATGAGGAATGGGTCTGGGGGCAGTGGCTAGCTAGAGGCACTAGTTGGGATCCCATCACATGGACATGCCTGCTGTTTTGAGAGAAATAGGAGTTCATGGACACACCTGTTGTTCCAGTGAGCAGTGAGGCATATATGAGGAAGTTAGGATATTGAGTGGGTGCGGGGTGAGTGGCTAGGTAGGGGCAGTGGGCCTGCTGTTCAGTGGGGGCCTGTCAGGAAGTTAGAATATTGGGGCTGGGGCAGCTTTATTAGGATTCCACCAATGTGGTTCCAAACGGGTTTTATGCAGAGGCAAGGAAAACATGGAGTGATATCTTTGGGTGTTACTGTGGAAAGTAGATGAAACCAGGCAATAACCGATCCTTTCTGCCCTACGCTCTCCTCCCTGCTACATAGGAGTGGAGCTGAATGCTTCTGGGGACTTGCCTCCTTCCTTATTGGAGGGAGCTGCAGAGGTATTGGTTTAAGGTATGATCAATCCTTTTTCAGTCACTTCTCTCCCAGTTCTTTATGAATATGTAACCAACTACCTTCTGGTAATTATATTGCCCTAAGGTCAGTATAATGGCCCTCAGGTTCACATGGTTCTTTTCTCTTTTCTCCTATAGAGCTAACAGCAGATGAAAAGTTATTAGTGCAATTATGAGTTACAATAGCCCAGGGCCCCTGTATAAGAAAATTCCTGCCCTTCAGACAGGTTTGCTGTTTGCCCTAATTTAAATTTATTTGTGTCTGTTGCTAACCCTTGGACTTTCTCTGCTTGAGCCAAAATCAGGATACAGGAAATATTTTAGTTAAAATAAGTAAGCAGAGTATATGTCACGTCAGCTACTGGACAGGCATGGGAAAGGATAGTTGGAGAAAGTATAGAATGCTTTTCTGGAACTTTGCTCAGACCTGGAAGAAATGAATCTAATTGGTAGCATGAACCTCCTCCTCTCTTCCTATTTAGGTACAAAGGTCAGATAGCCCACCTTAATCTCACCCTTCTTTCCATCAGCTCCACTCTCCTTTTGGTTTCTTCTTTTTCTTTCTTCCTTTAGCTTTTCTCTTGTGCCACCATGGCTTCCCAGCCTGGCTTGTTAAGTCCCAGGTGTGGCTGTGGGTGCCATCTCCATGTTCCATGTTTGTGTGTGTGTGTGTGTGTGTGTGTGTGTGTGTGTGTGTGTGTTTCTAAAAAATAGTAAAGATGTATGTTAGACTCAAATATATCTTCTGGATCAAAGATTGCAATAGTCCAAGTTGTTCTCAGTGCTGTGAGGGAATGCTTATCCTTCTAACTATAAATCCGAGAATTCCAGGCAGTTTTCAAAACCCTATTACACTCTAAGGATTTCACTTTCGTACTTTTCCCCTGCCCAGAAGATCATTGTACCCCACTGAGACCTCTGACTTTCTCTCTCAAGTGTGCCTCAGCCTGTCCACTTGACAGATTAGAAGGGCACGAACACTTTATCTGCTTGTTTCTTCCTCACCCTATGAAGTTTCAGGATGTTCACTCTCCAGGGTGCTGAAAAAAGAGCTACCATCTATCATGATGTCCACATCATGATAGCGTTAGTTTCCAAACTAACATAGCCCCTGGCAATGTAGACAGGTAAACTAAACCATGCCATAACCCAAGATCAGAGATTTAGGGCTCACTTCGGAGGTCATCAATTCGAATGCCCTCGCTTTACAGATAAAGAAACCACAGTTTGGAGAGGTGGAGAATTGCCCAAGGTTACACAGATTGCTAGGTGGCAGTTCTGGAATTCAGTCTCAGTTCCATTGCTCTCTCTACAAGCTGCAGGTATGGAATGGATCCTACAGCTTTCAGAGTCATCACAGAAAAGGCAGGTGTAGGCCATGGGAATCAGTCCCCACCCACCACCTTTTGCTGATTTTCTCATGTTGTCTCACCCTCTGTTTCCTTAGGGTTATTTTCAGAGTTGGTCAGCTGTGAGCCCATATTTAGAGAGCTGGGTACTGGAAGCCTCAGTGAGCCTGGGTACCTTATTCTTCATCTTCAGTGTCCATAAGGTCAGAAAATATTAGGACTAGAAAGTGTGTTAGCACTGGACTAGGAGGGACCTTAGCATTCTTACAGTCCAAGCTGCCCATTAGATAGAAGTAGATGTCACTCATTGCAGTCACATGAGGAAATTGAATGAGGACAAAGAGTCTGATGGGAATCTAGCAGGGAGGAGGAAAAAAGTGTTAGAATTCTTTATGTATTGAAATGGGGTGGAGAGGGGGGAGGCTTCCTGTGACTTCATCTCCATTAGAATGTAAGGTCCTTAAGGGCAGGGAATATTTCACTTAAATCTGTATCCCCAGTATAGCATGTAGCACATAACAGTATGTATAAAGTACCACAATCCTTTTTTAAAAAATCCTTCCCCTCCAAGTCTCTACCAGGTTTTTTGTCCCTTCATTCTCATTTACGTTCCTCAAATGATTGCAGTTAGTCTATACTATATTAATATTTTATTCATTCTTATTGATTGATGGACCTTAGGTGGCACGGTGGATTCAGCACTGGGAGTGGAATCAGGAATACATGAATTCAAACCATGCCTCAGACACTTACTAATTGTGTGGCCAAGTTACTTAATCCTGCTTGCCTCAGTTTCCTCATCAGTAAAATGAACTGGAGAAGGAAATGGCAACCACTTTAGGATCTTTGCTAAGGAAACCCCAAATGGGGTCACAATGAGTTAACATAACTAAACAACAACAACATTTTACAGATGGAGAAACTGAGGTTCAGAATGAAAATTTGACTTCCCCTTGGTTTGCTGCTTTTAGGGGCATAACTGAAATTCAAACTCAGATCCTTTGTCTCCAAATCTAGGTTTTTTCCCACTCTACTGAACTGTTCCTCCCCCTTAAGTTTCATAAATCACCTTCTTTCGCACCTCTCTAATGCAATTGAAACAGTTATTTGAAACAGTTATTTGTATTTATGTCCTATTTTTCTATGGAGAAAGAGAGAGAGAGAGAGAGAGAGAGAGAGAGAGAGAGAGAGAGAGAGACAGAGAGAGACAGAGAAAGAGAGAGAGAGAGAGAGAGAGAGAGAGAGAGAGAGAGAGAGAGAGAGAGAGAGAGAGAGAGTGTCCATCATGTGGACGGAGTGTAAGCTCCATAAGGGCAGGCCCTATTTTTTTAAAATCTTCCCCCATACCCAGCCTAGTGCTCTGCTCAGAATAGGAGCTTGATAAATGCTTGTTGTATTAGCTGTGTTGTTTTCAGTGGTCTAGGATGAAAGTTGGTTTGCAGGCAATTCATAGTTTAGATTCCTTTCTGAGCTACCACATTCTGAGGTCTTATCTTTATGCACAGGAAGAGAAGGAGCAAGAGAGGGAGAACACTAGATATCACACACTTTCCACTTCCTCTCTCCTCATTTGGTGGCTTAAGAGGAAGCCTCTCATACTAGGCTTCCCAAAGACCATGGATTCTTGAATGGGGCCATAGAGTCATAAGCCATAGGGCCATAGCTCTAGAGCTGCAATGGACCACAGAGAGCATCTAGTCCAACCCCCTTAATTTACAGTTAAAGATATCAGGCCCAGAGAAGTCAAGGGACTTGCCTGGCAAATACATTTTGGGGGTGGAATTTGAACAGGGGTCTTTTGACTCCAAGTCCTTCACTTTATCCACTGTGTCAGACTGCTTCTAAATATCAACCATGGTAGTGATCACAAATTCTGCACTCCAGGCCTGTCATTTTACTGATGAAGAAACAGAGGTCCAGAGTGATTGTCCAAGGCCACATAGGTAGTATCAGAGCCAAGGTTGTGATGGAGTTTGAAAAGGCTATAGGAATGATCTGGCCCTTATTTTATAGTGGACAAAAAGGGACTCACCCAGATGCATACAGGGAGAGTGGAAGAGTTGCAATTTGACCTTGAGAATCTCTGTTCCCCAGTCCGTAGTGCCTTGTACCCCACCATGCTTCCTCCCGCTCCTCCTCTTCCTTCTTCTTCTTCTCCTTCTTCTTTTTCTCCTCTTCCTCCTCCTCCTCCTCTTCCTCCTCTTTTTTACCTTACTTTTTACCCCTCTTCTCTCTCTCTTCCTCTGTTCTCTGTTCTCCATTCTTTATATTCCTCTACTCTTTCTCTTCATCCCCCTCTCTTTCCTTCCCTCCTTCCTTCCCTTCCTTCTGTATTTGTCTGTCTCTCTCTGTTTTTGTCTCTCTGTTTGTGTCTCTGTATATCTGTCTCTATCTCTCATACATACACACATACACACACACACAGTTTGGTAGAGTGGATAGAAACCAGGAAGACCTGGGTTCAGTTCTCACCTGTTCCACACACTGGCCATGTAACCCTGGGCAAGTTGTTTGGCCTGGTAGTACCCCAGGAACCTTGCTAATATTATATGTTACAAAACACTTGCATATTTACACTGATAGAGGGAATTTTCTCCCTGGGAGTTCCTCATACCAGTGTAATCACATGACTGGACTAAAAAATACACTCACACACATATATGTGATCTGCCCTGGTATTTCATACATTCAGGGATGTCTGTATCTAGAAACTCCACGGACATACATCATCAGCTTATCTGTGACAGTAAGAAAATGAGCCAGAGCATTAAGATGCTCAGTGACTTGCCCAAGGTCACACAGCCAAGATGTGGCAGAAGCATGGTTTGATTCTTATGTAAATTTAATAATAAATTTTTGTAGAATTGCTTGGAATCCAACAAGGGTTGACAGAAAGGACTTGTTTTTGTTCTGAAGCCCGTGTTTCCATCTTCAGCCCAGTTATGTTTTGATCAGGCCATGGAACATCTGCCTGCCTATCCATCTATTTATTGTAGGAAATGGATCCAGCCTCTGGATAGACTGGAGGCCTGTATTTATCATCCTGTTAGGTCTAATCAAAATGTCTTCCATTTCACCCGGTAAGTGCACAGGGCACAAGAGGAATGCCTGAGTAATGGGGAAGGGATGCCATTGATTCACCATCACTAAAGCCGCCGATTCTCCAACCCCTCATTGCTCCTCAATGTTTCATCCTGGGCCGAGGAAATTCAATCTCTTTCCCTGGCCTTAGCGGACTCAGTATGGAGGACTAGCTGGCTGCTCATCACGGCAGAAAATCTATGAAATTGACCCAGCATTGCTGGGGGGTGGGAGTGGGAGGAAGATGACCTTGTGACCATGGGGGAAGGTACGGCCAAAGTTGAGCCTTGAGAATGATGGAGCAAATGAACCTGGGGCTGGAGGAGAGTAAGGATACTTCAAGGATACAAAGGGGCTTGAGCCTGTGGAGAGCTGGGTGGAGGTGGGAAATTCTTGCAGGCATTTGGGGCAGCCATGAGGACTTCTCTGGTTCCCTGAGTAAGCAATAAGATGGCGGGTGGATAGTGATTGGAATGAGAATGTGACAACAGATGAAAGATTCCATTTGGGTTATGCCTCCTGGGCCCCATTGCTCCTGAGGGAGGGTGTTTGACAGCCCCCATTAGAGGCAGAGAAATGGAGGAAATTAGGCCTTGTTTTACCCCAGGATGACCTGGAGACATTAGAGATAGAAGAGCCCCAGCTGAATCATTATCCAGGGAGTGTTGCTTTGTTGTTTCTTTTTCTTTCTTCTTTCTAGAGGGGGAAAATTGTAAGCCAAACAACCATTTTCCTGGTGTGGAGGAATGGATTCTGTTTTTCATTGTTATACTAATGGATCCTTCACTAAAGTCCTCTTGTGGTACCTCATTGAGGCCTAGAAGTGACCCTGAGCACTCAAAGGTCAGTAGAGTGTATGCTAGGTCATTGATCACCAAGCTAGAAAGGTATCAGATGTGGGTGTGGTCATGCACTATATGTATGTACTCCTCAGACAAGCCTAGCTCAATTTGGGAAAGCTTATCAGGTTGAATGAATGAACAAATACTAAGTACTGACTGTGTGTCAAGCATCATGCTAAGTATAGGGAATACAAATCAAAGAAAGCAAGATAGTCTGGCCCTCAAGGAGCTTCTATTATACTAGGGGAAAGCAGTGTATGTAGCATGCGGTGTCCAGGGAAGGATACTTTGGTTGAGAAAGATCCAAGGATGGTGAGTGGAACCATAGGGTGACTGACACACCCTTGCCAGGAGCCATGGCAGAGCTGATTTCATTATGGATTCAAACTGGAAAGGTCAGGCAGGGGGAAAGAGGAGAGCCTGGTGGCTAGCCAGGAGATGGTCAGGAATCAAGTGAAACATGGTGTGGGTCCCTTGTGAAATGGTAAGTCAGTGAAGTGGCCATCCATCGAGACAGGACAATGACTTTTGTGGCTGCAGCAAGTCTCAAAGGCTATCTGCTAGGCAATGTGGTGGAAAGTGGGTTGGAATTGGAGTATGAGGTGCTGAGTTCAAATTCTAGTTCCACCACTGACTACCTGTGTGACCTTGGACAAGTTACTTTAACCTTCATTTTCTCATCTTCCAATTGTGAGGATTAGACTGCATGATGCCTAAGGGCCATTTGTGCTCTAAATCCAGAGGGCTTGGAACCTGTATTGGTGGAGACAGGGCCCACACCATTGAAATTAGAGATCAATCACTGAAATACTGAGGCATGAATAGGTAGGTGAGAGAGCATTGCAGGGCAGAAGACTTGGACTTATTTCCTGGCTCTGACATTTGTGAGAGAAGTGACCTTGGGCAAGTCACTTCTAATCTGAACTTTTGGCTTCCTATCTGTAAAATGGAGCCAAGCCTACTCCCTACCGCATAGGGCTGTTGACAGTAAAGTATTTATAAACTTCAGGGCTCCGTGGAAATGTGACTTATTTTGGTCCTTAGAGTCTAAAATAGTTGGCTTATCACCCCCACCCTCCAAAGTCATATAGCCCATTAAATCACTCACAGGGAGTGACATATACCAAACTCTCTCATTTACAGGTTGCTTAAGATGGAAGTTGTCTTTGTCTGTAATAATTGCAATGATACCTTTTTGAAATGCTTTTCTAGCATATTCATTTTTTCTCTTTTGATCATTATATTACCCCCTCTGGAATAGGTGGGCAAGGGTTATTATTCTCACTGGATAGTTGGAGAAACTGAGGCGTAGGAGAATGAATTGAGTTACCTAGGATCACAGGAACATAGGTTGGATTTCCATGACTCAGTTGAGATGGATGTGAGACCTCATGGCTTAGAGTTATATCAACTATTCTAAGATACTTGTTCTTGAATCTTATAATCCTTGCATGATCCTTATCACATACATAATGGAGAGACCAGTGGGCTTTAGTCAAGATCAGGAAGACCTGGTTTCAAATCCTACTTCACTCTTGTCTATTCCTCCTTTACTCCTATGACAGCAGAGCCCTCATCAGCTCATGCCCTAGCCTGCTCCTTCCTGACAATCTTTCACTATTCTAGTCTGTCCTTCACTCAGCCATTAAATTAATCTTCCATAAGCACAAAGTTGACCATGTCAACCCCATCCTGCATTCGAGAAACTCCAGTGACTCCTTATCACCTCCAGGATCAAATATAAAATCCTCTGGCATTCAAAGCCTTTCGTAACCTGACCCCTTCCAGTCTTTTTATACCTTACTCCCCTTCCCCTCCAAATTCAAACTTTGATCCAGTGCCACAGGCTTCCTGGCTCTTCCTCACAAAAACAGTTGAGGCATTTTCACTGGCCGTTCCTCATGTCTAGGACTCTCTTTGTCTTCAGCTCTTCCTGCTAGGTTCCCTGGCTTCCTTCGAATCCCAGCTAAAATCTCACCTTGTAAAAGAAACCTTTCTGGATCATTCTTAACACTAGTGCTTTCCCTTTTATTCATTATTTTTGATTTTTTCCACGTGTAATTGTTTGCACTTGGTTATTTGTATTTGCTTCCCCTCCCCCAATAGGCTATGAGCTCCTTGAGAGCAGGGCCTGCCCTTTTCCTCTCTTGGTATTCCTCATGCTCAGCACAGGACCTGATACAAGGTAGGCACTTAAGTACTTACTGACTAATTGACTTAACCTTTCTTCAGTTTCCTCAACTCTATATGGAGGAGGGGACACATGACAGTCTCTAGTGTCCCTTCAAATTTTAAACCCATAGTTCTATGATATGTGAGGTGTAACAGAAAGAGTTTGGAGTCAGAGAGTTTGGGTTCAAATTCTGTCTATGCAACACGGACTTAACAGGGCTGTGTGACCTCAGCAAAATCGCCTAACCCTTCTGGGTCTCAGCTGGATCTCAAGATCTCCTTTCCTGTAAAATGATGGGGTCCCACTTTAATGTCTCTTCTGGACCTAAATCTATGATCCCATGCCGGAATATTGTTACACAGGAGATCTCCATGATTTGATCAAAGAGTGACCTTCATCTGGTTGAATTTTCAGACTACAACCAGCTTAGGTCATGGCATCCCAGAAAAGGGAGCAACCTAAGGACCAGAATCACAGAATTTGTGATTTGGAAAGGCCCTAAGCATACCTTTAGTCCAACTCATAAACCAAAGGAATCCCTAGTTTGGCATACCAAAGTGGTCAGTTGCAGTGGCAGCTGGTGGTGTTGCAGATAGAAACCACTGGACCTAGAATCAGGAAGACTTGAGTTCAAATCTTTCCTCAGACACATACCAGTTGTATGTCCTGGGCAAATCACTTAACTTCTGTTTATCTCAATTTTCTTAACTGTAAAATGGGGACAATAATAGATCTACCTCAAACACTTAGTATAGTACCTGGCACATAGTAGGTACTTAACGAGTACTTGTTTGCTTCTTATGCAGTTTCTTTTTGGAGATCTCCAAGGAGGAAGAGCCCGCTGTTTCCCAAGGCAGCCTGTTCTAGTATGGGACAGCTTTCATTCTTAGGAAGCTCTTCCTGACGTCCAGCCCAAATAAGCCTCTTTGTAGTGTCCACCCCTTGCTCTTGGTCTGTCTTCTAGGGCCAAACTGACTGAGTTGTGAGGTCCTTCAGACGCTTGAGGACAGGTAACCTCCCCTCTTCCCCTTCCCCAATCAGCTAGTCCAACTTAATGAATATACCTCCTTTACAATATCCCTGAGAAGTTGTCATCTAGGCTTTGCTCAAAGACCTCCAGTAATGGAGAACTCACCATCCAATGAGGTGCTTTATTCTACTTTTAGCCAACCCTAATGATTAGAGCATTCTATGTTTTATTGAACTAAAATATGTCTCCCCATAATTTCCAGCCCACTGTGACTCCTAGCTCTGCTTTCTGGGACTAAGTAGGACAAGTTAATCTCTCTTCCACTCAATAGCCCTTTAAATACATGAAGACAGCCCTCATGGTTTCCCTGTCTTTACCTCTCCAGGCACAATATTTTATTTCTTCAGATAATCAGACTGCACAGTTTCCAGTCCCCTCACCATCCTGGTCATCTTCCTCTGTGAGTGCTCCAGGTTGTTAATATTCTTGGAAATGTGGTGATGGGACCTGGGGATCTAATCCTTTGGGTGTGGTCTGATCCGGGCAGAGGAGAGCAAGACTATCGTCTCTCCCACTCCAGACTATGTCTCTATTAAGGCCACCAAAAACCTTGTTAATTTTTTTTGGCTGCTCTGTCACACTGCTGGCTTCTCTTGGGTCTGCAGGTCATTAAAAATGCTTGATGAGCTCATCAGCTCCCATGGATTCAATGATCATCTCTACGCAGATGATTCTCAGATCTATTTATCTGGACCTGACCTCTCATGACCTCCAGTCTCACATCACCTATTGGATATCTCCAACTCAACATGTCTGAAGCAAAACTCATTATGTCCCCCTCCAAATCTTCCCCTCTTCCCACAATCCCTAATACTGTTCAGGGCAAACCATCCTCCCAGTCACCCAGATTCCCAACCTTGGTGTCCTCTTGGTGTTGCCCTCTCTACAAGTCTTATTGTTCCTACTTTTTCAACATCTTCAGTGTGTGTCCCCTTCTTTGCACTCACACTGCTGCCATGCTGGCACAGGATCTCATTGCCTCATGCCTAAACTATTGCACTAGGGTCCCTGCCTTGAGCCTCTGTCCAGTCTGGTGCATCCTCCACTCTGCTTCCAAAGTGATCTTCCTAAAGGGCAAGACTGCCTTGTCACCCCCACTTAATAAACTTCATTGGCTTCACGTCACTTTGAGGATCAAATGTAAACTCTTCCTTATTGGCTTTTAAAGTTCTTTACATCCAGTACCATCTTACCTTTCTAATCTCCCACTTTATTCTCTGTATAGTCTACAAATCCAACAACACCAGCCTCTTTGCTGATTTTTGTACATGACCCTTCATTGACAGATTCTGTGGCTTTCTGCTATCTGTCCCCCATGCCTGGAATGTTCTCACTCTTTGTCTTCACCTTCTAGCTTCCCTGGCTCACATCCCACCTTCTGCAAGAGAGTCTTCCAGGATTCCATTTAGACCGTATATATCTCTCGTATATACACAGTTATTCGTATGTAGTTCTGCTCTTCCCCCATTAGAATATGGACTCCTTACAGGCAGGAACCATGTTTTTGTCTTTCTTTGTCTCCCTTGCACTTAGTGTATTCCCTTAATAAGTGCTTATTTACTAGAAGGGGCCTCAGATATATAACTAGATAGCATTTATTAGATAGCCTTTGAAAGCATTATGTTATATATAATTTATTAAGCATTTATTAAGTACTTCCCATGTGCCAGGCACTGTGCTCAGCAGAAGTGCTAGGGAAGAGCAGAAAGAGGCTTCGCAGATCATTTAGTCCAGCCCTTATAGTTTACGGCTGAGAAACAAATCCCTACAATGATGATAATGACAGTGACTAGCTTTCGTTTCGAGTTTTAAGGTTTGCAAAGCATTCTCTGTGGGTTATCTCATTTGAACTTCGCAAGGATCCTGTGAGGGAGGGGCTATTATTATCCCCATCTTATAGATGAGAAAATTGAGGCTGAGAGAAGTTTTGTGTGTGTGTGTGTGGGGCGGGGTAAAGTCTAAGGCTGGCAGCAGTCTGAAGAACAGATTGGAGAGGAAGCTCTGCTCAGAGGCTGATCAGGCTGAGATTTGGGATTCAATCTGTGGGGCCCCAGCATATTTGGCTCTGTTCCTTGTCACTGGCTGCACCCCTTCCCCTGGCCATCTCATCTTTCAGTGTGTCCTGCCACCATTCTCCAAGTCGGTGGGGATGACTGAGGGCATCCTAGGATCATTGCTTTAAAAATGCACTAGCTTAAGCCCCCTATTTTACATTTTACATCTGATACATTAAGAGACTTGCCCAAGATCACACAGGTGATCAGAGAGGTGAAATTTGAACCCATATCCCCTGATTCCAAATCCTTTATTCTGTCTACTCCAGATATTATCACTCTGTGATCCACACTGCTTCCAAAATATCAACATCTTCACTATCTCAGGAGGAAATCTAGGTCTGACATTAGAAGATCTGGGTTCATGTTCTGCCTTTCCCACTTCTCATGTGACCTTGGTCAAGTCACTTTATCACTTTGGATCTCTGCTTCATCACTGGGACAAAAATAGGGGACTCCTAAGGTCCCTTCCAGATCTAACCTTAAGATCTCAAAGCATGCATACAGTGCCAATGGTCAGCAAGGTGGCCTCCACGAATTGAGACTAGAATGAGTATCCATCTAAGAGCACTGCTATTTTACGTTAATCTAGGCCAGAACCTAATTATCTATCTACCTAACTATCCGTGTACTCATTAGGATGCTGTCGATCACTGTAGCCCATAGGCATCGCTTATTGATAGTAAATCCATTAAGCTTAATGACTTAAATCCAGGCCAGCTAGCTCGTTCAGCCAATTCCAATCCTGACTCATACTTTTGAGCACTTTTGGTACTTTTAATAGCATCCATCGACTCATAAAACGTTATAGTTGCCAGGGACCAGAGAGATGCCTGGTCCAAGGCCCTCAATGTACAGATGAAGATGGTGAGGTCCAAAGGGCCAAGTTTCACCTTTGAAGCCCATCTCCTTTAGCTTTGTAACTGGATGGACCCATTTAGATATGAAATGATTTTCATGAGCCTACTTCCTCTTCTAGTGTGACAATAACTTCCATTTCTATAGTTCTTTAAAATTTACCAAGCACCGTTGTGAGGCAAATGCTAATATCCTTGTTTCCTGAATGAAGGAAATGAGGCTCTGAGAGGTTCTCCAGGGTCAAACGCTATTATTCCGTGTTTGAAAACCCAGATCTTCAGACCCTGTGACTAGCCATTCTTGGCACCACTTGACGAAATTCTCTAATAATATTAATTTAATGATAATGCATCCAAAATCCTGTTTTTATGTGTATTAATACTAGTTTATGTATGTGTGTATATGCATATACATATACATGCATATATATGTACATACATACATATAAAACACTTCAAGTTTTTCTTAGTGCTTTACATATATTAACTCTCATTTAAATCTTATAGCACCCTTATGAGGCAGGTACTAGGGGCATAATTGTCCTCATTTTGGAGGTGATAAAATTCAGGGGCAGAGAGGTTATGGAATTTATCCACAGTCACACAGATGATGAGTGGCAGAGGTAGGATTCAAACCCAAGTCCAGAGCTAAGAATAATGTAGTTTGGGTGAGGATGATTTGTATTTGATATCAAGAAATCTTCCTACTCCTTAGAGCTATGCAAAAGCAAAATGGACCACCTTGACAGGTAGTGAGCTCCCCATCACCGGAAATCGTCAAAGGACAAACACTTTTAAAATCAACCAACAAGTACCTACTATGTGCCAGACGCTGGGGATGTGAGTACAAAGAGGCTCAGAGGCAGCTTCTGCGCTCGTGGGGAGACATCATATACGTAGGATTACAGACCGAGAGTTGGAGGAGACTTTAGAAGCCATCTAGAACACCTTTCGTATCATAGAGATAAGGAAACTGAGATTCAGGGACAACTAAGAAGTATCTGAGGCAGGATTTGAACCAAGTTTCTCCAAACTTCACAACCAGCACGCTACTCATGATGACATATTTAAATTAATTAGTACACGCAAGGTAACGTGCTCATTTTATGAGGGTTGAAATCGCCAGGTCACCAAGTGGGGTTTCATGGTGTTCTTATCGGCCGCTTAATTCTCTGTGCCTCGGTTTCCTTCTCTGTCAAAGAGGAGAACATCACCCGCCCAACAAGGTTGCCGATAGGGAATAAAAAGAGTAAGAGGGCTTTGAGAAAAAAAATATGCGTCTCTATGTCATTGCAAGGCGTTTGTTAGCCTGTCTGATGGTTGACCTTCACGGTCATTCACTTCTTTGGGAAGCGGCGTGGCTCCTCGGTAGGGCACCGAACTTAGAAGCTAGAAGACGTGGGTTCAAATCCTGTCTAAGACACTTGCAAACTGTGTGATCCTGGGCAAATTCTTCTCTTCCCTGGGCCTCAGTCTCCTCATCTGTAAAATGGAGTGGCTGGACCCATCGACCTTTAAAGTGCCTTTAAGACATCTTTAAGCGTACGATGCTCTGATGATGAAGTTAGCAGAGCAGCGTTGTTGTTACCTGGTTGTCTCACGGAACAGGAGACCATTAAGCCCATCAGATTCTTTTCCAGAATTCTTGTCTAACTATATTTCTTCCGTCTTGTGCTCAGGAAGCAGAATTTTTTTCCAATTTGAGACTTCGAATTTATCGCATTTCATTTCATCGTGTTAGGTTTGGCACGATACTCTAGACTGTCGAGCCTCTTTGTGATCCTGAAGTTGTCACCCACTGTGCTAGCCGTTCCTCTCAGCTCGACGTCATCTGCAAACCATGACGTAGTGACTCAGAGACCGATGGAGAAAGAAATGAACGGAACCAGGAGAACCATTTATATGGTAACAGCTACGCTGTAAAGACAAACACATTGGAAAGCTCTAAGAACTATGACCAATACAATGACCATTCAAGGGGACTGAGGGTGCAAAATTCACTCCCTCTCCTGACAGGGAGGTGATGGCATTAAGGTGCAGAATTGTGTGTGTGTATGTAGATATATACATACATGTATACATATATACATACATGTGTATATGTATGTATGCATAGCAACAATGAGGGAATTTGTTTTGTGTGACTGCATATTTATTACGAGGAATTTGTTTTTCTTTTCTCTTTTACTGCATACAAGGGTGGGAGGGAGAGAAAATAGAATAAAATAGAATAAAAGAGAGAGGAGGGGCACTACAGGCACAGAATGTTGCATAGACTTTCAGATATATTGTTAGTTTTGTGTCTTTGCTGTTACTATTAACACATCACCTTTATATCACGTGTTTTCCTCAGACCTACCCCATGGGGTTATCCTAATTTTACAAATGAGGAAACTGAGGTACTGAGAAATGTAATGAATTTCTCCCATGACTAGGGTTTGAACCCAGGTCTCATGATTCCAAACCCAATGCCCTTTCTGGTGATAGAACACTGTCTCCTATGTGTGCACTCTACTCAAAGTAAAAATTGAGTGCCACATTATCATCAGATTCCCACAGTACTAATTGTCAGGATCGCATGCCCTCTGGCACAAGCAAGGCCCAAAGAATGAGCAAAGACTCAGAAGGTGCTAACAAGCACAGAAAGGTTGGTGAGCTTGTGACATAGACTCATTGTCACTCAATTGCTTTATTGATTTCTGCACCCAAGACCTTAGGAGGAAGGCTTGCAGCACAGCTGGATACATCAGACTTCCCCAAGGATAAAATGGGAATATAAACATAGATAAGCAAAGAAAGGCAAACCAGGAATCTACACTCCCCAAGAACTCCACCCTTCTCTCTCACTGAGGTCTCAACAGACTTTCTTGCTTTTCTGCTTCTCAGCACAACCAAACCTACAGCCACAGCAGGAGAGAGAATTTAGGGGACATCAACCTTGTACTGGCTTCTCCCTGCTTTTATGTATTACCTGCTGGCAGCCTCAGGGTAGATGAGGCTTGTTCTCTTGATATGGTTATCGTCAGCCCTCAGCCTTTCTGTCCCATAGATCAACTCCCCTCCCTCCTTAATAAACAGTGATGGGTGTGTAATAGAAATTCTATCCCCTTAATATTACATGTTTGTTGTGTGGTGAGGTAGAGTGGTAAGGGAGGTCATTCAGTCACTCTTACTGACTCCCATACTACTAACTCACGACCTCAATGTGAGTCCCAGCATAAACATTCTTTCTCTTTTCATGGAAGGTGAAAGAAAAGAACTTGTAGTTCCCTGTGTTTTTTAATCTCTGAGCCCCCAGCCACATATAGACCTCTGGCAAAACTCCTCTGTATTAAATCTCACTTAAATCTCTTTTCTCCAGGGATCCTCAATTGCCTTCTCCCAATTGTATTCCCAGCAAGCATGCCCAGACTAGCAATTCCTATGATTAACTCTGATTATAAAGAAAAGGAAATGTTTTAAAACAAAGGAAGGTAAATAGACTTTCTCCATGAACCTGAGGGGATAAAGGCTTCTGGAGAGAGTCCAAGGAGAGAGAGGAAGAGAGGGAGAGGGTGAGAGAAAGGGAGAGAAAGAGAGAGAGGAGATAGGGAATTACTACCTTGGTGCTTCTAGTCCAGAGTGTTGCAAGGACAGAGTCCTTGTCTCAGCATCCCTTGTACCTGATATGCCCACACAACTTCATTCTTGGTGTATTAGCCCTGGTATATTGCCTGTGTTTATGCTTCTGTTCTCGCAGCTCGGTATAAAGGAGACCTCTTCCATTTCCGTGGATCTTCTATAGGTCTTAGCAGGATCTGGTTTCTTCTTTGAGTATGATTCTTGCCTGGATCCACTCAAACCAACTTCCTACTGAGCTGCAGAACTTTTTTTTTTTTTTAAAGAGACACTTAAGGAAAGAGCCAATTACTCGGGCAATTGCATAGCTCCCTTTCTAATTCACTCAATGGATTTGTTCCCATGTTGCAAAGGGATCACTGGGCATGGCTGTTTTCTTTTGCATATGGTTTAAGTCCTGTTATTGACCCTTTCCCATGATTAAGTCTGGGACTTTTGAAGATCATTTTCCTTAAAGGCTAAAACATATTAAGCACTTACCGTGTGAAGAGCACTATTCTGGGGCTGAAGGGCAATGCAACATCTAGATAGGACATGAGAATGCTCTCCTATGACTTTGGTTTCACTGATACAATCAGGAGTTGTCACTGTTGGTGACTCCTTTAGCCTAAAGAATAGAGAACTTGGAAGGGGCAGGGGAAATATAATAACTGGCTTAGTATGTGTGGATGGTTTCCACAAAAAAGATGAATTAGGATTGTTTTGCTTGGTCTTGGAAGACTGAAGAAGGAGCAATGGGGGAAGTTTCGGAGAAGCCAATTTAGGGTGGAGGTCAGTAAAAACTTCCTAAGTTGGAGCCATCCCAAAGTTAAATGAACTGCCTTGGGAGGTAGTGGGTTCTCCCTGACTGGAGGTCTTTATGAACCACAGCTCTGGTTAGGTATTATGTAAAGGGCATCTTTCCCAGGTGTGTGTTGGTCTACATGGGCCACTGAATGTCTTTCTAACTTGTTTCAGAGCAGAGGTGGTCTCAGCTTGTTTGTGTATTCAGTCATTTCAGTCATGTCTAACTTTTTATGACCCCATTTGGGATTTTCTTGGCAAAGATTCTGGAGTGATTTGTCATTTTCTTCTCCAGCTGATTGTACGGATGAGGAAACAGGCAAACAGGGATAAGTGACTTGCCCAGGGTCACATAGTAAGTGTCTGAAGTAGGATTCGATCTCAGGACGATGAGTCTTCCTGAGTCCAGTCCCAGAGCTCTTTGCACTATGGCGCCACCTAGCTGCCCACAGACATCAGGGAAGGCCATTACTGAGAGGATTTGAGAAGCCCGGGTGGTCTCTAAGGTCCTTCCCAGCTCGAAATCTTCTCATTTCTTGAAGAATAAGATTAACAAAGCAAATCAGCTTTTCCACTGAAAGGTGTTTTCTGGATGCTCAGCACAGATATCTCAAAGCAGATGTTATGAATCATCGGCTCTATTAATTTATGCATTGACTTTTAAGCAGACCACAAGCTCATTATCTGTGACGACCTCCAACTATGCATTTTAGCCTGTTGCTTAGCTTGATGAAATAAAGGCCTACTAATTGGGGATGGCGTTTGAAACAGTCTCTATCCCAATAGTAACTGACAACAAATGAGTAGTGTTAAGCGGTTTCCTATTTATGTAAAGAGATTGCTTTGTTCTCCTAATTATATTTTCACCGCCAAAAAAAATAGATCCAGGTGATAAATACATAAAAATAAATCATTCTCACTAATAATAAGTAGAAATCTGCATAATAAGAGTCAGGACTCTGTCATATGCAAAAGAGAATATTTTAAAACATATATAGATTGCTTCAGAAGCCTGGGGGAGGTTTGCTCAGAATGTTCCAGGCTGGCTTCTAATTATGGAAGGGCAGAAAGAGTACTGTGGAGCAGGGAGTGGGATGAGGGCAGAGGTGGAGGCTTGCCCGGTAGACAAGAGATTCCCTTGGGATGCTTTTGAGGAGCCAGGTCTCCACAAACAACTGAATCAAAGGCAAACAGATGACAATTGTGCTAACCTAATTAGGCAAGTCACCTAATAGGAACTGGTGAATCTTGGATCAAGCTGCCCAACACACATGGTATCCACTGGTGTTGGTGTCTGTCTAGAGCCATAAATTCTACTGCTTCAGCCCTCACAGGATGTGTGTCAGAACTGGGGGAGCTGATGATGGCAAGAGTCAAATGATGATGGCAATTAATCGATCGATCAGAATTTATTAAATACCTACTATGTGCTAGCACTCTACTAGATATCAAGGATGTGAAGACAAAGAATGAAAGAGTCTCTATCTACCCTTAAGGACAAACACACATATTTGTATATGTAAACACATGCATATATCTCGCTATATGTGTATATGCATATACACTTAACATGCATGTATTACATATTTGTGTATAAATGTTAGCCATCACACATATGCATATATGTACAAATATGCACTATATATTATTTCATGCATAACATATGAACAATGCATTATATATAATGTATTATATAATATTCTTGCTGTTGTTCAGCCATTTTTCTGTCACGTCTGACTCTCCGTGACCCCATTTAGGGTTTTCTTGGTGCAGATATTGGAGTAGTTTGCCATCTCCTTCTCCAGCTCACTTTACAGATGAGGAAACTGAGGCAAACAGGGTTAAGTGACTTGCCAAGCGTCACGAGCTAGTAAGTGTAATAAATATATAATATTAAAATACTATATATATACGCATATATGTATCTAATTGTATATATGTATATATGAATACATATATATATACACACATATAAAATAGCTAACATTTATATAGCACTTACTGTTTTCCAAGCACTGTGCTAAGTGCTTTATAATTATTATATCATTGGATCCTCACAGCAATCCCAGAAGGTAGGTGCTGTTATTATCCTCATTTTACAGATGAGGAAACTGAGGCAAACAGGTTAAGTGACTTGCTTAGGATCATACAGATATTAAGTGAATGAGGCTGGATTTGAATCCAGACTTTCCTGACTCCAGGCTTGGTACTATATCCATTGTGCTACCTAGCTGCCCCATATATATTTACATGTATAATGGGAGCATTATATATGTACATATGAACACAATATAAAAAATGTACACATATGTATATTATATAATGTATATGCATGTATATACATATATGTCTACACACATATATCTCTCTACGCACATATATATTTCTACATGCACACTTACACCTACATATATGTATCTGAATCAGCAAACATTTATTCAGTACCCACTATGTGCCAGGCTTAGTTCTAAGTGCTGGATAACATAAAAAAGTCAAAATCATAGTCATGTTATTATCTCTACCATCAAGTAGCCCACAGTCTAGTGGAGAAGATGACATGTACATGATACAAAACTGATGGAACGTAACAAGAGTAAGGTTAGCATAGCTGGGGATGGGGGTGGGGAATAGGAACAGCCTCGTGTAGAAGGAGACTTTTGAGTTGAGCTTGGAAGGACACGAAGGATTCCAGAAGTGGAGGTGGGGAAGGAGAGCTTCTACTTAACACAATGCCTGGTACTTAGCAGGCTCTATATAAATGTTTATCATCATCATCGTGGTCATGGTCATGGTCATAGTTGTGGTCATGGTCATGGTCATAGTCGTGGTCATGGTTGTGGTCATGGTTGTGGTCATGGTCATCATGGTCATCATCATCATCATCATCATCATCATCATCATCACTATTAAACAGCAAGAAAGCCAGTTAGCCTGGATTGTAGAGTGCAGGAAGGGACATTATGAGTGATGAGACTGGCAAGGTCATTTGGATAGGCAAGTGGTGAAGAATCTTAAATATCAATCAGGAGTCTAGATTTCATCCTAGAGACAAGAGGGAGGCAGTCGAGTTTATTGAATGGAGGAATGCCGTGGTCAGACCTGTACTTTAGGAAAAGCACTTTGGGGCAGCTGTATGGAGGACGGACTCAGCCTAGGACTGATCCCACAAACGCACTAGCTGTTTTCCTCTTCTCTGACCAAGGCCACCCAGAGTCCATGACGATGAGGCTGAGCAAGGTAATGTCACGGCAAGGCAGGAGCCTGATGAAACCATTGTTAAACATTCAGTGGGAGCACCTCAGCAATGGACAAAAACTGTGAATCCGAGCTTGATTTAATGTTTTGTTGATTGTCTAGACTTAAGTAAGTGATGGAGAAAATGTTAATCGTGTATTGTGTCTACTCTCTCTCTTTGAACTTGCAATCAGAAAACCTGGGATTGGGTCACAGGGCCACAAATTTTTAGTTATATGACACTGGATAGGTGACCACTTCTTGAAGACTCAGTTTTCTCATCTATAACATGGGCATAATAATTTTTGAACTTTCTACCTCCCAGAATCAAGGAATTTGAGAGTTGGGAGGAACTTCAACAGCCATCTGTCCAACCCATACAATAAAGGAATCCCTATTACAACAGACCCAAAAAGTGATCCTCTGGACTCTAATTGAAGCATCCAAAGAGGGGAAAGTTCCTGCTTTCTGAGGCAGTCCATTACAATTTTAAACAGCTCTCATTTTGATGAAGGTTTTTCTCACGTCAAGCCTCAATTTGTGTCTTCTCAGCTTCCGCCCACTACTCCTTGTCCTTCCCTCTGGGGTCAAACAGAACAGATATAATCTGACCTTTACATGACAGCACTTCAAACACTTGGGCAGCTACTATGTTATCCCTGAATCTCCTCTTCCCCATGATAAATATTCTCAGGTCCTTCAAATAATTCACAATTTGCCATCCTCTGGACCCTACCCGGGTTACCAATGTCCTTCCTAAAACTCTGGTTCAGAATTGAACACAGTACTTCAGATACACAACACAGCTTGGATCCACTGTTTTTGGACTTCTTTATAATTCCCCATCATGCCTCTATATCAGGTATCTCTCCCTCAACATCCCTTTCAATTTCCTTTGGTGTGTTGTTTCCCCCTATTTGATTGTTAACTCCTCAAGGGCAGGGATGGGTTTTGTTTTCATTTGTATACATATCCATAGAGCTTAGCACAGTGCCTAGTACACAGCAGGCACTTAATAAATGTTTATTTACTGACTGACTGACCATGGCCTCACAAGGTTGTTCAAAAGACCAAATGATATACTATACATAAAGGGCTTTGTAACTATGAGGCACTACATAAATGCAAGCTATGGAGGACAACTTCTGCTAATTGACAGACTACCCTATTTTAACAGTACTACTTGTGAGATGTCCTCTGTTTTCAAAACTACAAAAGCATTGTGAAAAATGTCATGTAAAATGTAAAATATCATATGAGATGTAGTTCCCTACCCAATTCCTAAACTTTAAAATAACTAAAATTATTTTTGCTTGTTGTATGATTATCTATCTACTTACCTGTTTGTCTATAATTTCTTTCTCTCTACATATACATGCATATATGTCATATAATACTGGCAACATGTGTGCAAGTTCCAAAACATCTGGATGGAAAGGGAGGACAGAAGACCCAAGTGACAAGCTGACTCCATCTGGCACTGGTATCAACACCCAACTTTCTGGACCAAACAGGTGGATGCTTGACTGAGCTTGTCAGCTTTTCATGCAGTTGTCTATGTACCATACAAGTCTTATCCTGATGTCAATTTATAGCATGGAATTAACCTTGGGATTCCTAAGAAAATTCCAGTGAAACACAAGCTCTGGTAGACTCTCCTTTGGAAAGACTTTGAGTGTGGGTCCAGAGACAGTATGTCTGCTAAGTGGGCACCAGTTAGGATCTGAGGGCTCCTTGACAGAAGCTTGGCCATGAATTTTTGATCTTGGCAACCCATGAAACTGATGAAAGCACACTATATCATTCATCCTGGATTTTTTTCTTAGTGATAAATGCTGAAAATGGGCAATGGATCCCAAAGTTCACACAGTCATTAGATCATCAACATCGATCAAAGGGTTAACACTCAATATGCCACCTTTGTCTCATGACCAGAAAGTAAACACACTGCTAGAAGAACTGAATCACATCCATATTAACATTCTCAGCATAAATGAAGGCAGAAGTTATAGTTAAATGGTTCTTCTTGGAGAGGTGAATAAAAAAAAACCAACTGAAGAGTGCTGTGTTTTTAAAAACATTATTTCATGGGAGTTTTGGTCATCCGACCTGTAGTTCTCATTATGAGCATAAGTGAATCAAGCCAACATGAACATGATGGCAGCTTATGTACCAATATCCATTGTAGGGGCTAAGGAATAAGAGAAATATTATGAATAATTTAGAAAGATCCTTCCAAACCAAAAGTTTTTAACCTTGGATCAGGTAACTTGTTTTCAAAAATATCTTATTAACTTTACTTCAATATAACTAGTTTCCTTTGAAATTCTATGTATTTTATTTTATATTATTCTGATAAGGGATCCAGACTGTCAGGGGCTCATAACATAAAAGGTGAAGGAGCCCTGCTCAAGGTCACATCAACGTATACCTTGATATTTAGTGACTTCAGTATAACAAAGGATAAGGCATGGAAAATAGTCCAGAAAATAAAGTTTGGGAATAAGAAATGAACTAGGGCAAGGACTTGTGGACTATTCAGAAGCAACCCACTTGCTTATTGTGAATGCTTCTTTTAGGGAGGGAGCCAGACATCATAAAAATAGATTTGCCTGTGTCTTAACAGACAGAAAAAGCCTGGTTCTTGATGCAGGAGTCATTTCAGAAATAGCTGTCTATATGCAGTGAGATCATTGACTGCTTAAAGGCTAAAATCAATATTGAATTAGAAGAAAGGATAAAGATGAGAAGACACTGCATTTAAATAGAACAACTCCAACCCAAACTATTTAAGCGAGATGTTGACCCTGAAAATGGGAAATGAATTACATTTAAAAAAAGACTCTAATCATGACTATTTCTAAGGGAATTCTGACCAAATGCAAAAGAATCACTCCAGGGGAAGAAAGAAACAGGGCCCAGAAACTGTTAGAGTTGCAAATGCTCAATCTCACGGACAAGCAGAGAGGTGTGGGAGCCCATGGCAGCCTCATTTTAGAGTACAAGTTCAATTGTAAAATATTACAGAGGAGGATGACTCCTCTCAGATGACTGTGAGCAACGTGATCTCACACAGCAAGGGAACAGTTGAAACGTTGAGTCTTCAGACAATATGCCAAGGGACGCAACTAAGCCTGATAGGTCATAGAGAATTTTTCCATGCAATTAGAAGACAACAAACAGGTGCAAAATTGAACAGATCTGCCAGCATCGTTGTGCTGATGTATATAATATAATATAATATAATATAATATAATATAATATAATATAATATAATATAATATAATATAATATAATATGATATGATATGATATGATATGATATGATATAATTATATTTTATTTTATTATTATTAGTAGTAGCAGCAGCAGCAGCAGCAGCAGCAGCAGCAGCAGTAGTAGTAGTAGTAGTATTAGTAGTAATAGTAGTAGTGTTGTTACTATTGTCAGTGACATTGTTGGAACCACCATGTTTTAGACTCTATTACTTCAATACTTGACAGGAGAAAGTGGCAATGGCATTTAAGGTGAACTTGGGAAGTATGGCAAGGTGTGTTAGACTAAATATGGACAAGGAACATCCTTGCTGGAGCTGACATGATTTTAAAGGCCCTTAGGGCCTGATTTTCAAGACAGTTTTTGAAATGCTTCTTGGATCTTTAAGATGGTACAATTCTACTCCCTCTTTCCTCCCTGGGAAAAAAGATGGCAAATTATCCCTCTACTAAAAAAAGGCAACTGAGAAGATATTTACAACTACCAAGCCTTATCATATGCCCATTTTCCAATCTCTTTAAAATCCTTATGTGAATGCATACTTAGAGGGTATTCTTTATACAAATATGGGAAGGGGAGAGACAGCCATGTCTATAGGATTTTCTAGAGTAGCCCACAGCTTTATGTTCACACAACTGACTGAGAAATGTAAATAACATAAAGATGCTACAGTAGGGTTTTTGTTTATTGGTTTTCAAAAAGTATTTGACTCCCCAGAATAAAATGCAGCTTTAAAAGTTCTCTCCAAATAAGGCATCTCCCATGTAGATTAAAATTATACAAGAACCAATGACAGAAGTAGAGAGACATCCCCCAAACCATAACAATCTGTTGAGTGTTGAAATTAAGTGAGGATTAAAATGGGGAGGCATATGTTCACCTAAAATGTTTTCCAGTGTTATGGAAGATGAGATTGGCTGCATTGCATAGTGGATTGTGGATCAGAGTTAAGAGACCTGAGTTCAAAAACCACTTCAAGTATTTAGTAGCTCTGTGATGATGGGCAAACTACTTAACCTCTTAGAAACTATTTTCTCATCTATAAAATGGAGAGAAAATAATTATATTACTTCAGGATTATGAGGCTTGAATGGAATAGGGTACTAAAGCACCATATACGTGACAATGTCTTAAACAAAGTCAATCCAAAAGAAAAAAATATTATTGGTGGAAAGTATCTCCAGTTTTAAATGATTCACAAATTAATTGAATTAATTGTAATGAGCATGAGAATACTATAAAATCTCATCAGTGAAATCCACAGAAATTCAACAGAAACTATCTTAACCATCTACACTGGAAAAACAAAGTGGATGAAAAATTTTCGTTGCCTTTTAAAACGTTAGACAGCTTGTCAGTTCAGTCAATCAATATGTAGATTTTAGACAGACTCTGCACATAGACAATGAGCTTGGTCCAGAATTATTGCATTTGAAAAATTGTATATGTTCAATTGTTTTCAGTTGTGTCCAACTCTTGGTGATCCCATTTGTGGTTTTCTTGGCAAAGATACTGGAGTGCTTTGCCATTTCTTTTTCCGGTGCATTTTGCAGATAAGGAACTGAGACAAACAGGGTTAAGTGACTTGCCCAGGGTCACACAGCTAGTAAGTATCTGAGACAGGATTTGAACTCAGGTCTTCAGGATTCCAGGGCCAGCACTCTATCCACTATGACACCTAGATGCCCCTGAGAACGTGTATACTACTGTCAATCATCCCAAGATGCTCACTGATCCTAAAGCTTGCTAAAAATATTACCACTATCCTTGTGATGCTGTATAATACAATGAGTTCAGTAGAATAAATATTATAAAAATTCTAGAGACAATGGAAAGATGAATAGTGTGTATAGACCATAGCATGTTATTATGATATGTATGCTTATGTGAAAAATGGAATCTATGATTAAAATGTGTGATTAAGGAGACATAAATAACATAAAGATGCTACAGTAGGATTTTTGTTTATTGGTTTTCAAAAAGTCACTAAGTTAGTCACATAGCACAAAAGGAGGGAAAAGAGGATAACTCAGGTACTATAATATTATCCCCTGAGATTCCAAGGGGAAACAAAGGAAGGCTTCCAGTTAGTTAGGCAGCTCCTCCATGGAGGATTTGTGATAAAACCCATAGACATGAGAAGGTATGTAGGACTCTCACTATGTGGCCATGCATAGAGTGTTTGCATGAACAAAGTCATAGATTTGTTAAAATGTAAGGCACTATGCCTGTCTAAGCCTCAGTTTCCTCATCTATAAGATGGGCTAGCTGATCTTTGAGGTCTTCTCTTGCTCTAGAACAATGGTTCTATGATCTCCCTGGGACTCAGTTTCCCCATTAGTAAAAATGAGGGGGGAAGACTAGTTGGCCTCCTCCAAGATCCCTTCTTCTGTGCTTCTATGATTCTAACTCTTAGCACAACTTGGTTATAATCAGCCCAGACAATTCATGTGTCATCTAGGTTTGCAATTTTGACCAAACGTTAGATGGATGAAAAGACATTTGACTTTGTCTCTCTTATCTGATACTTGTCAACAGAGAGGCCATATTGTGTGAAGGGAAGTCCAGTGAACTAGGAATCAGAAGACCTGGGTTCAATGATCAGGCCTTGCTGCTGACTCCCTATGTAACTTTGGTCAAGGTACCTACATCCAAGCCTCAATTTCTTTACCTGTAAAATGGATATAGTAGTTCTCCTAGGTACTTTACAGAATTTAGGGAAGATCTGTTGAAGTCATCTATTTAAGCATTTAGTAAACTGTCAAGTAGGCCAGCTAGGTGGCACAGTGCACAAAGCACCAGGGCCTGGAGTCAGGACCACTCATCTTCCTGAGTTCAACTCCAGCCTCAGACATTTACTAGCTCTGTGACCTTGGGCAAGTCACTTAATGCTATTTGCCTCAGTTTGCTCATCTGTAAAAAGAGCTGGAGAAGGAAATGGCAAACCACTCCAGAATCTTTGCCAAGAAAACCCCCAATGGGGTCATGAAGAGTCTGAAATGACTGAACACACACAAACTGTCCGGTGCTATATTTTTTTTGAGTTGCTATTGTGTGTCATCTGGCCCATGACCATACGGTCTCTTGTGAAGTAATTAGAAGCAATTCTAGCCTCATGTTAATTGGGCTGTAGCCAGCTGCTGCCCTGGTAGAGTGATATGCACTGACATCAAGAGAGATCGCTGTCTGGTTGACATTGCTAAATGCCTTCCCCTCATCCTGGAATCAGACACTACATGCAAACCATGGTCTCTGGAGTTTAAACCTCCTTGACCCAGGGGCCAAGCTCATTAAGTCAACAGCTCCCTCCTCCCCATCTTTGTCTGTCCATTATTGCCTATTTCTGACCAATCTGAAGCTCAGGACTTGGGCAGGACATTTCCAGCCAGGAGGACAATGAAATGAAAGGGGAGAGTGGTGGGTGAATATCTTTGGCTGGAGCTGAAGAGCCTTGTCTCTTTTGAGAGCCAGCCACTGACTCTCTGGGGAAGCAACAGCTACAGTAATTGGGGACCACATCAAAGTAAAGCACAACTTACGGGTTTTGTTTGGGTTGTTTTAGTGGGTTAGAATTTTTTTTAAGTTCATCATCTCACTTCCTAATTAAGAACAAAGATCATAAGCCTTTATTCAAAAATTGGAATGAGAATGAGCAGTGTACATATGGTACAATATAACCTATATAGTACTTGTTCTGTTTGGAATAGATAACAATCTTTGAAAAACATTTTTCACTCTCTAAAACAAATAAAAAGAGCCCCTAAATGTGGTGGGTTTTTGCTTATATATGTGTCTTTATATATATGCATATGTGTGTACATATGTGTGTATATGCATATACACACACTAAATTATGGCTGGCTGAGGGAGAGGGACAGGGAGATGAGGGTAAAGGAAGCAGAGCAGACTATGAAAAGAAAGGGAGAGAGGAAAGTCTGGTGGCAAGAGAGGAAGAAAAACAACAAAGGAGAGAGGATAAAGGCAGAAATCAGAGCGTTTCTTTTGGGTGGGGGAGACTGGGGGAGAGAGAGAGAGAGAGAGAGAGAGAGAGAGAGAGAGAGAGAGAGAGAGAGAGAGACAGAGAGAGAGACAGAGAGAGAGAGAGACAGAGAGACAGAGAGAGAGAGAGAGACAGAGAGTGACAAAGACAGAGAGAGAGAGAGAGAGAGAGAGAGAGAGAGAGAGAGAGAGAGAGAAAGACAGAGAGAGAGACAGAGAGAGAGAGAGGAGAGGAGAGAGAGATTAAAGATGATGGGAGAGGTAGGTGGTGGTAATGGGATGGAGAAGGAGAAGAAGGCACAGAGAAATAAGGGAGATGGAGTCACTGAAGTGAGTATATCCAATGCTTGAGGATATCTAACAGTACAAAATGGCCCTAGAAAGTTTAGAAAATAAAAAATCTTTGCATCAAAAGGAATCTTTGAGGCTTGATCCCCATGACTTCCCTGCATGCATCCTACGGTCCTGCCAAGCTGGCCCACGTTCCATTCCACTTCCTGTCTCCTTTTGCACAGGCTTCCTCTGGAGGGCTCTACATTCTCATCTCCTTTTAGAATCCTGAGGGTCTTTCAAAGCCCTCTCAGCTGATGCCCTAGCTGCCAGTGCCCTTCTTCCCAAACTACCTTGTACTTGCTTGTGTTTGTTTATTACAAATCTACTTGTGTGTGTACATACTGTCTCCCCCAAAAGAATGTAACCACTTGAGGGCAGGGACTGCCTCACTTTTGTTTTTGTTTCCCTAGCATCTAGCACAAAGTAGGTAGGTAATAAATATATGTTGGTTCATGGAGTAGGAAGGCACCTTAGAGACCCTCTAGTCCAACTTTCTTATCTGCCTAAGAGATTAGTGACTTTCCCAAGGTCTCATAGGGAGGAAATGAACTCACATTTAAACCCAAACCCAGCACCCTTTCCACCTCACTGTGACTGATGGATTAATTGACTGGGATTGAGGAGACTTGGGTGGGAGCCTGGCTGTCACCTAATACCTGTGTGACCTCAGGGAGGTTACTTTGTGTCCCTGAGCCTCAGTTTCCCTGTAAAATAAGAGTGTTGGATGAGATGACCTCCATGTAGGTAATTTAAGAGTCCTCTAATTCAGTGATTCTTGCTGTCTCATAGGCATCACAATAAAACAACAGGAGGACCATGGGAGGCATAGTCCAGTTCCCAGGGAGGCCACCCAAAATGGATCTGAGTTTGGTAAAAGGGAAAGCCGGGGAACTAAGTTCAGAGACTTCGTTAATGAAGCCCTAACAGAGACAGGCTGGAAGTGGCGGCAGGGGCTATTCCAGTGGGAAGGGAAGGAAGAAAAAGGCTGGGGGAGGAGGGAAGAGAAGACAAAAAGGTAAGAAGAGAAGACAGCTCAGAGGATGGGAGCAGGGAGCAAAGGTTAAGTCTTTCCTGAGATTAGTTTTTACACTAATGAGTTTTTCCCATTGTTCACCCTACAGCTTCCGCCTCGGCTAAATGCTTTCCTGAGTAACTCATGATGTGATTAGTCTTGGGCCATTAGAGAGGCAGTATGGTGGAGGTTAGAGAGCCCTGGATGAGGGAGGGGTCAGAGGTTCCCGGGTGCAGAGATGGAAGGGCCCTCAGAGATCATCTGGACGGTGCTTCTCAAACTTTTTGGTCTCAGGACCCCCTTACCTTCTTAAAAATTCTTGATGACCCCCAACGAGCTTTTGTTTATGTGTTAATACCTCTTGATGTATTGGCATTATTAGTAAACTTTGTTTTGACCTTTCTTGAAGACTCTTTGGTGGCCCCAAATCACACTTCGAGAAACGCTATTCAAGCCCCTTATTTCACAGACGCGGAAACTAAGGCTCAAAGAAGTAAAAAGCAAAAAGACTTACTAACCCATAGTCACATGGGTGTTAGATGGTAAAGGTGGAATTTGAACCAGGTTCTCTGACTCTCGTGTTCTTTCCCCTGTGCCTTACTGCTTCCTGGTTCTGGGATTTGGGGTCCAATCTAGGCTCTGCCATTTTCACTGGGAGCGTGCCATTGGACAAGCAAACTAACCCCTCTGGGCTTCATTTCCTCAGCTGTGCAATGAGAATAGTCAGGGCCTGTGCAAGCTTGGGCAGGTTGCTTCCCAAATTTGGGTCACAAGTTTTTCATCTCAGAAATGGGAAAATTGTCATGATGATAATAATCATAGCTATCATTTAAATAGCAAGCAATTTATAGATGTCATCGCCTTTAAGTCTCAGAAGATCATAAATTTAGAAATGGAAGAGATCTTAAGCTCCATCGAGTCCAATATCCTGATTTTACAGATGAGGAAACTGAGGCACAGAGAAATGAAATGACTTACCCAGGTTCATACAGACAGTACATCTCTGAAATTGGGTGTGAATGTGCCAAGTCACTGAATTTGATGGATAACACCTATGCTGCCTACTATCTACGTTGCCTATGCTATCCCTTCCAGCTCAAAGCCTGTGGTCTTATGTTCTTAAAATGGGTACCCATGAGACCTTTCCAGCCTTTGTTCCCCTCCCTGTCCTCCATGATCCAGTGACACTGGTCTCCTTGGTGTTCTTCCCACGTGGCCCTCCATAGCCTAACTATGGGCATTTTCACTGGCTGTCCCCATGCCTGGAATGCTCTAACTCCTCATCTCCACCTCTTGGTGTTCCCTGGCTTCCTTCAAGTCTCAGATAAAGCCTGCCTTTTACCAGACTCCTTTCATGGGCCTCCTTGGCGCCGATGCCTTTCCGGATTATTTCCAATGTATCCTGTCTGTAGCTTCTTTGTACACGTTTTCATGTTGCCTCTTGCGTTGGATTGTGAGCTCTTTGAGGGCAGGGACTGTTTTTTGCCTTTTTTTGTATTCCCAACACTTAGCACAGTCCCTTGACACAGGAAGCACTCAGTGAAAGCTTGTTGACTGACTACCTGCTTATCTTACGTAGTAGGAGGGTTTGGAAGGAAAGAAACAAGTATTTATTAAGAACCTACTACGCGCAGGGCATTGTGCTAAGAGCTTTACAAGTATTATCTCAAATAACGTTTACAATAACTGTGGAAGATAGGGGCTATTATTACCCTCATCTAAAGCTGAGGAAACCGAGGCAAATGGAGGTTACGTACAGTGTCAGAATTTGGATTTGAATTCAGGTGTCCCTGACTGCAGGAACCTAGTCAGTGTCTGAGACTGGATTTGAACTCATGTCTTCCTGAAGCCAGGGCCAGCACTCTATTTACTTTCTCTTTTTGGAGAAAGCAAAAGCTCAATGATAATGATAATTATCTGGGCTCTAAGGTTTGCAAAGCTCTTTACAAACTTGGTCTCATTTGAGCCTCACAATGACCAATGACGCAGGTACTACCAGTATTATAATCCCCTTTTATAGATGGAGGCGCTGGGGCCCAGGAAGACCGAGTGGTCTTCTGAGGTTACTCAGCTCTAAGTAACTGAGTCAGGATTAGAACCCAAGTCTTCCTGACTCACCATGTTGAATCTCTCTCTCTCTCTCTCTCTCTCTCTCACTCTCTCTCATTGTCCCCCCCCCCTCTCTCTCACTCTCTCTCTCTCATTGTCCCCCCCCCTCTCTCTCTCTCTGTCTCTCTCTCCTCTCTGTCTCTCTCTCTCTCTCTCTCTCTCTCTCATCTCTCTCTCTCTCTTTCCATGACTACCTCCCCAGTCAAAGTAGGAGTACAGTACTTTTGCCTGTGATAGGGGACCCATAAGTAGATTCATTTGCTTTGAAAAGCATAGACTTTTTCTCACCCACAATGGTCCCACAGTGTCCTTAAGCTATACTATGCTCCAATCTTCAGCTGACATAGTGTGAATAAAATACTGATTCTATACTAACAACAACACAACGGTCTCCAATCCAGGGGCTCTTGATACTCTCAAGAGTTGCAGAATCTCAAAGGTGGAAGAGATCTCAGGAGCCACCTACTTTAATCCATATTTTAACATGAATCAGGAATCCTTTCTGGAATACCCTAAGGAAATGGTCAATCAGCCTCTGCTCCAAGACCTCCATTGAGGGAGAACCCATTCATTACCTCCACAGGCAACCCCTTCCACTTTTAAATCATTCTAGTTAGCAAGGTTTCCTTCCCCCTTCCCCCTTAAATTAAGCCTAAGGATTAAGTCAGTCATCCTCAGCTTAGTGTGAATTGCTTAAGCTGAATACTTTCCTCCTGAAGAGAGACCAAGTGGAGGGAATAGAAATGGCAGGAGGGATACAGTGCTGAGCTTGGAACCAGCAACACCTGGGTTTGAATCTTGCCTCAGATACTTCCTAGCTGTGTCATTCTGGTATGATTATTTAATCTCTCTCTTCTTCAGTCTCCTCCTATGTAAAGTGGAGGCCTTGGACTTGGATGACATCTACGATCCTTTCTGACTTAGACGCTACCTAGGAGCTTTGAAGGGATGTGTCAGAGAGGAAGAAAGTTACTCTGAGGCTCTGAACTGATCAGGTCACGGGGGCGAGGGGGAAGACCCAGAAATATGAGTGTCCCAGCAAGAATAAGAGTGTATGTGAACTGAGTGTTGTAAACTAAAAATAAAATATCTAATTTAAAAAAAGTGTGTGTGTGTGTGTGTGTGTGTGTGTGTGTGTGTGTGTTCCCTTATCAGAATGTAAGCTCTTTGAGGGCAGGGGCTGTTTGTGCTTTTTGGAGGAGTGGAGGGATATCCAGTTCACAGCATGGTGCCTGGAACATAGTAAGCTCTTCCCGATTGATTGATGTTTCGCTGGCACCATTGAAACATAAATAGTTCTTTTTTCCGTTGGCCTTAAGGTTTAACAAACATTTTCTTTCATTAAGGTTTATGAAACATTTCTAGCTGTACGACCCGGGACCAGTCATTTAATCTCTGTCTCCCTCAGTTTCCTCCACTGCACAATCTCCCTCCCAGGGTTGTGATGATAAAATGAGGTAACATTTGTAAAGCTCTTTGTAAACTTAAAGAGCTACATAAATGCTACTGCTGTTATTCTGTCTATTGAAAAATAGGGCCACTTTGCTGTAGGAAGCATTCATACTGTGAGTAAGGGCTAGACTCCATGACCTCTGGGTTTGACATCCTGTGGTTCTGTGAGTTTAGGACTCTAAGCAATGGGGCATCTTATCTTCTGGGAACAGATAAATGCCTGCCATGGTGCTGTTCATGACTTGTGGCTTTGTCTACAGAGCCAGCTTTTTAGAACTTGGTTGGAAAGCCTGGGGTGGGGAGGAGGGAAGAAGGTCTGGACTCTCCACATAGAGCACAGGTCAGTATCCAACTGGAGGCTGTTTGGAGCCTGAGGCATTGGTGGGGGTGGGGGGAAGTGGAGAAAAGGGGACCTCAAGGGGAGGCATTTGGATGGACATCAGGAGGCCACAGCAAAGGCACCAGCTACTTGTAAGGGAGTACGGCTGGGAGAGTGGGGAGAGGAGTCCAGAGAGGGAGATGAGAGGCCTCCCAAGAGACACGTCCTCTTGGGGGATGTTTGGTTCGTTGCTGTACAGGCACCAATGATAACCATTCTCTCTGTAGTCATAGAAGGTTCACACAAGCCTGGATTTCTGGCGTGTGTGTGCCTCTATGTGTATTATGTATGTGTATATGTATGTCTGTGTGCATGTGTCTGTGTGTATATGGTATATGTGTATATATGTGTATGCATGTATGTGTGTCTGTCTATATTGTATATATACCTGTGTGTATTGTGTACGTGTGTATGTCTGTGTGCCTCTGTGTGTATTATGTATGTGTATATGTATGTCTGTGTGCATGTGTCTGTGTGTATATGGTATATGTGTGTATGTGTATATATGTCTATGCATGTATGTGTGTCTGTCTATATTGTATATATACCTGTGTGTATTGTGTACGTGTGTATGTCTGTGTGTCTCTGTGTGTATTGTATATGTGTCTATATGTGAATGTGTGCTGGTGTATGTCTGTGTATGTGTGTGTGTGCTTGTTCACCCTGTGCCCATATGCAGGAGGACTTTGTACTGAAGCAAGCCCTTTTGGAAAAGAAATCCAACCCCAGGACTAGGGTTTTATCGCCGGCACTGTGCAGCAGTCCGCTTCACACCTGTCAATTGCTTTTTTGTCCTGCCTGTTGTGAAGAGCAGAGGGACCCTAGACTAACAGCAGCACTTTGGCAGGAGAGGAGCCTCTTGTTTCTATAAGTTCAACTGACTTTGGGGGAGTCCATGTTCATTAACAGATGCTCCCTCGTGAAGTTTTGCTTTTCTCATACACAGAGTAACTGAACCAATGGCTTTTTTGGTGCCTGAGCTACTGGAACTTCTCAAATTGGACACTGTGGCAAAGACGAGGATCAGATGGGGGATGGTGCCAGATCCCCAAACTTGGTCAAGGCCATCCCACTGACTCACTGAATTATGCTGACCAAGATCTGCATGCTTCTTAAACTTCTACCCAGCATTAAATTAAGGCCTTTAATAAGCCACAGCAGAGCGACTTCATTTGCTGAGGTGAAGAAATGGGGTGGGGGGAGGCTTTGTAATCAGAGTTCATTCTCCAGGTCAAAAAGACATCATAAGCAGCTCCTAGCCCCCACTTCCAACCCAGATTGTTGGACAGCTCTCTCCAATGTCTGTTTCGACCATTAAAAATATCATATTTATTCCTCTTGTTTCGTTCAATGAGATGCTAATTCCATCCTGGGCCATTTCTTGGAAGGGAGAGGGCCGTTCTACTGAGCTGAGCTCTTAGGCAGATGGGATTGGACAGCAGAGCTCTCTAAGTGAGGCTTTCTAATGAGCATGGGGGCTCATGGGTCAAGCTTCTGGAAATGCTGACAAGGCAGCTTGGACGTATGCTGGCTGCCCACGGAACACCGTTCTTCCTGGTCAGACATTAGGAAACACGGCGCCAAATGAACCAGCAAATGGCAAGAATGTTGAAGAAAATGAGCTATAAACACGAGGCCATTTTTGCATTTTGGATGTTCGGGTCTTGTTTCTCGTGCTGGTTCAGAGCTTTTGCTATTAAATGCAGCAGTCATTATTAGAATATGTGATGATGGGGACTGGATGGTTATTGTGAAAGTAAAAACTTGAAACTTCTTTTTTAAAATAGCAGCATGGTGTGACATACATACAGAAGCAGGGTGACATTATGAATTGAGAGCCAGCCTCAGAGTCAGGAAGACTTGGGTTTGATACATACTGGCTAAGTGACCTTAAGCAGGTCACTGATGAACCTTGAGGCATCCCAGATAACTCTCTTAGACTATGAATTCCAGAGTAGATGCTGCCTTGCATTGATAGAGGAAGGTTCTGCACCTGGATCACCACCACCACCAAATAAATAATATGGCACGGTAGATAGTGATGAAGACATGATGATGTGAGATTGACCTTGGTTGGGCTTCTCTGAACTGCCATTTCTTCCTCTGTAAAATGAGATGATAATCTCTTCCCTGTCAACTTCAAAAAACTCAAATAGGGTCATGAACCCAACATCCTTTGTAAACAGTGAAGGACTAAGGTATTGCCTGAGGTTACAAGACTTGACATGGCAACAGTCTATGAAAGTATCTTGTGAGCCAATAATAACAGACATTCTTTCTCCCAATGCCTGTCCCCCACACCTCCCTCTCTCCCCTCCTCATTTCTGCCTCCTGGCTTCCTTCAAGTCCCAGCTAAAATCCCACCTTCTATAGGAAGCCATGTTCAATACTTTCTTAATTCTAGTGCTTTCCCTCTGGTGATTATTTCCTATTTACCTTGTCTATAGCTTGTTTGTACATTGTGGTTTGCATAATATTTCTCCCTTTAGACTGTGAGCTCCTCAGAGGTGGGGGATGTTTTTGAATTTCTTTGTATCCCCAGTGCTTAGCACACTACTTGACATATAGTAGGTGCTTAATAAATGTATATTGACTGATGTAAGCTGGATAGCATTACTTTTTTTTTTACCTCTATCACTCAGAATTGCAAGTTTTCTTCAAGACACAGCTTGGATACCACCATCTAGATAAGGCTGTTCCCTCCCCACTTAATGCCCTGTTCCTTTTGAAATTATTTCATATTTGCTTTGTATACATTTTGTATTTACTTACACATGTTTCCCCCTTGATAGAATGTAAACTCCTTGGGGGCAGGCCTTCTTTTATTTTTGTCTTTGCATCCCCAGTGCTGCCACATAGCAGGTGCTGAATAAATATTTGTTAATTGATTGGTTAGTGGGTCATAAATTTAGACTACATGTGTGTTCAGTCAGATGCGAATTTCCCCATATGTAATATAATGAAAAGGGCAAGATCCTGTATAGGAGATTTCAAATGAAGGCACTTTCATTTGCCAATTAAAATTTTGGTATATGTCTCTATTGCTATATCAAGATAAACATATGTCTTTGTATAGACCTCTACCCATATGGCCACTGGCCCCCCCCTCCCCCTGTCTGCCTGCCTGCCAGCCTGTCTGTCTGTCTGTCTGTCTGTCTATCTATCTATCATATAGTGAGCCAGCCTTGGAGCTGGAAAGATGGGTTCAAGCTTTGTCTCTGATCCATTCTGGCTGTGTAACCCTGGGCAAGCCACAACCTCTCACAATGTCCCAGTCAGCTGAAGGGTTATGAGCAGTAGAACACTTGTTTGTCTGCACTGAGGAGCAGGAATTCCTCATGAGGAGTGCCCCATATCAATGGAATCAGAGTCTGGCTAGCCCTCCAGCCACTTCCTGACATTACTTCATTTGATCCCCCTAACCACTCTGTGACATAAGGTTATAATTCTTATTAACCCTATTTTACAGATGGGGAAACTGAGTCTCAGGCAGAGGAAATGTCCAAGGCTAGATGCCTTCAGAGGTACCCTTCCACTTTAATATTCTCTGAGGAGTTTCTTAGTTTCCTGAGGTGTTAGCGCCCTCTTTGAATCTAATTATTTGTGTGTCTGTTACACATA
Organism: Trichosurus vulpecula; assembly: GCF_011100635.1. NCBI lineage: Eukaryota > Metazoa > Chordata > Mammalia > Diprotodontia > Phalangeridae > Trichosurus > Trichosurus vulpecula. The sequence goes on from NC_050576.1 coordinate 21,785,016, forward strand.
GCAGAATGTTCCACCCAGTAGAATGTAAACCCCTTTGAGGACTAGGACTAATTTCATTTTAGTTTGTATTTTGGGTGCAGAACACAGAGGCTGAAACATCCAGGAGTAGCCACTTAACAAAGGCTCCTTGGTTCAGATGGAATTGAATCTCAAAGGTCTCTAATAGGCCATGATTTCCATGCATATACACACACATTGGATTTGAGTCTTACCCCTTGATCTGGCGAGATGGACCCTCTGACTCTGGCCAGTGCTGCTCAGCCTTTGGGGTTTCAAGGACATTTAAGCCTAGACCCAAAGGACGTTGGGCCCTTTGCCCTCAATCACACGGGCATTCATCTGTAGCTGACGAGAGCAGCCAGTCTGATTTCTCAACATCAACACAGAGAGCAGGCCAGGCAGGCCTTGCCGAGTTATTTAAAACTGTATTCCTTTTGAGTACTTAGGCTCTGGAGTTCTCGCCTAAATATAAATGGCAAAGCTTATTCAACATTAAATCAAATCAATGATAATTTGAGAACTCATTAGCATTCCTGGCTTTTTTCGGCAGCCATGGTGATTTGGCGTCTAAACCTATGTGATTGGGGAGTAGCGCATAATTATTGAAGTGAGTACATTGTCTCCCAGTGACATGTCTGCAAAGGAAGAGTCCCTCTGTCAAGCTGGCCTGAACTGATGTCACCCACATCTGAGACCCATCTGAATGATACGGGGATAATAGAAGAGCAGGGGGAAGGCAGCTGCCTTGCTGGGGTGGACCGACACCAGCCGGGGGCTCTTGCTCCCACCAGAATCTGTGAAGCTTCATTTGTATGCAATTGATGACGGGGACAGATGTTGGGGAATCAAAAAAATGGGCCCAGGAAACAAAACATCCTGAACTGACTGATTTTCTTGAACATCTCCCTAGCATAAGGAGATATTGGAGCATAGCTTTATCTTTAGCAGCGAGCTTTAAGGCTTGGGAAGCGCTTCACACAGGTTATTTCATTTGATCCTCAATATATTTCCTTGGCACATAGAGTGCTGTTATTGTCCTGTTTTAATAGATAGGGAAACTGAGGCCTGGGGAAGTTAGGTGATTTGCCCAAGGTCACAGAACAAATAAATGTCTGGGGCAGGATTCGAATTCAGGTATTCTTGACTTCAAGTCCATCACCCTAGCCACTATACACCTACTTTCTTCCAGTTGTCTTTGGAGGACAGAATCTCTGAGCTGGAAGGGACCCCAAAAGCTAATCAGTGCAATCTACAACTGAACCAATATTCCCTCCATCACAAATACAAGCAATGGCCATCTACCGTTGGTTTGAAGGCTTTCAGTGGAGGGAAATCCACCTCCATTCCAACTAAAGATAACCCTATTTTGGGGTGGGGTGGGGTAGATAGGTCTTTTTTTATTAGAGTAGGGAATTTTCAATGAGGAAACTCCCTTGACCATATATATTTGTATCTACTTTGCAATTTATAGTCCCAAGAGTTCCCTGAGAAGATAAATGATTTCCTTATGATTTAAAAACCCAACAGCATGTATTAGAAAGGAGTTGAACCCAGATTCTAGGAGAAGCAGCTATGTGGCACAGTGGATAGAGAACTAGACCTCGAGTCAAGATGACCTGAGTTCAGATCTAGCCTCTGACACTTCCTAGCTTCGTGATTCTGGGCAAGTAAATTAACCTGTGTCTGCCTCAGTTTCTTCATTAATCAAATGAGAATAATATCCCTCCCCTTCCATGGTTGTTGTGAGGGTCACGTGAGATAGTGTTTGTAAAGTGATTAACAAACCTTAGAGCTAGATGTAAATTCTGCCCATTACTGTTATTCACTATGCCATGGTATTTCTCAGCAGTTATAAGTATTTAAAAAAAAAGCTTTTTTTCCATCAAATTGAAATCTGTTTCCTTACAACAACTGTTTCCAATAGTGTCTCCAGTTTTAGCCTGTGGGTCTAAACAGTGCGAATGTAATCCTTTTCCTACATTAGCCTTTTGATACTCAAAGACAAATGTCATGTCTCCTATCCCTCCCTCAATCCATTCTTCTCCAGATTTGATTCCTAGTTGCTTCAAATGATTCTATATTTTTTGGCAATCTAATCAAATTTAATGGAATCAACCAGCATTTTCTTTTGGTAGATTATAACTAAAACTCCAAATCCAGTCCTCCATCTCTCTTCTGAGAGCCAGTCTGCCCGGAATGTTCCATGGGCATCTCACACTCAGTGTGTCCAAAACAGAGCTCATCACCAACTTTCCCTTAACTTGCCCTATTTCTGTCAAGGGCACCACCATTTTTTTTGTCGTCCATATTCACAACTTTAGAGACGTCCTTAATTCTTCACTCCCCCTTTCCCACTTAGCCAATCAGTTACGAGTCTTGCTAATGCTACCTTCTCAGCATCTCTTGAATCCAGTTCCTTCTTTCCACTCACACGGCCACTGTCCTGGTTCAGACCCTCATCACCACTGCCTGCACTATTGCAGTAACCTTCTGGTGAGTGTCTCTTCACCGTCTATCCCTCTAGCACATAGCTGCTAAAGTGACCTGCCTGACTAGGTCACTCCCCTGAGCAGGAATCTCCAGTGGCTCCCCATTGCCCATGGGACCAAACTCAAAACTCCCTGGCACTTAAAACTCTTTTCAATACAGCTCTAGCTTAGGGTTTCCTATTCGTTATGCACTTTACACACTCTATAACCACAGTCACCTCACTGCTGCACCCCATACAGGTCATTTTATCTTCTGCTTCAGTAGCTTTGCAGGCTGTCTCTCATGCCAGCATTACATCCCTTCTGTGCTTATTCCTTCACAGCTTATAGGTTGGGTCACCAAAGGTTGACTGACTATTATTCTACACAGGGTTGTAGGGGTAACCATTAGGGGCTAGAATCTGGCAGCTCTGTGGCTCAGTGGATAGAGTGCCAGACTGGAGTCAGGAAGACTTAGCTTCAAATCTAGCCTCAGTCACTTAGTAGCTATGTAACCCCTATTTGCCTCAGTTTCCTCATCTGTAAAATTGTTATAAAGCTAGCACCTACCTCCCAGAGCTGTTGTGAGGATCAAATGCAATAATAATTATAAAGTGCTTAGCACAGTGCCTGGCACATAGTAAGTGCTATAGAAATGTTTGTTATTATTATTTATTATAGTACAGTCACTCATGAGCCCCCACTGGTATGTGTCCTGTTAACAGTTAACCAGTAGACTTAAATCAGCTTTCAGAAAAGGGATTCACTTAAAAGATATGTCACCGTCATTTGACTATATACTCCCCCTGCCCCAATCCCCAAACTGGGAAAAAAGTTTTAACTTGCACACACAATGTCTCTGAGGAAAGTGGGCTCAGATTTAAAGTATGATTGTAGTGAGTCACATGTGGCCAAGAGACACCTCCCAACTCTTGGCCTTGACAATCCCTTTTCCCTTTTTTAGATGGTTCATTAAATTTTATTTAAGTACAGCTCTGACTACTTGGTGGACAGCCCAGCTGAGCCCTGAGGGTTGGTGCCTTTGTTGAATCCACAGTCAGTACTTCTTTCTGCCATGAGGAATCTCACTCCTTGAAGCTGTCATCATTCTCTAGTAAAAGTCTTTTCACATCTACTTTCAGACATTTTCTCTATTATAGGCCACTACTGCTCTAGAAGCCACTCCTACTCCCTCTGGTTACCAGCAGGACCTTGTACAAGTCTCCTGATGGGACCATTGTATCTTCTGAGCTCACCAGGTCCCTTGGCACTCCCATCTCAGAATATTCTTTTTTCCAAGATCAGGAAAGAATAGACACAAAAGAAAGAGAGATGTCATGTGCTCACAGTTGCTAGGTGGGAGAACATGACCTGATACTCCCCTCCCAATCTGATTGATCAAAGTAATCCTTGCTTGGATTCTTCCCATTACACTTAGAATGCTCTCCTTCATTGCTGCTGTTTCTAGGAACCATTAGCTTCCTTTAAGGTTCAATTCTTCTTCCAGAGGCCTCTCCAGATTTTACCAGTTGCACCATACCACCAATCATTTTGTATTTATTTAATATTTATCTTGTATTTAGTGTGAATGTATTTTATTTCCATAGCAGAATGTAAGCTACTTGAGGGCAGGGATTGTTTCACTTTTCTACATGTTTCTCATCTCCTAATTTAGTGCCAGACACAAACTAGGCACTTAGTAAATGCTGTTTGATTGATTTGTAAATCATCATATTGGGGCCTTCCACTATCCTGTTTGTAAACTTCTAAATTCATCAACATCCTTTCTAAAGCAGACTACTATAGATGTGGAAAAGCTAGGGCATGGAACTGCAGGGCGCTCTATTCCCTCATCCTAGATACTTCTCTCTTAACGGAGCCTAAGGTCACATGGGTCTTTCTGGTTTTGTCTGCCACTTCACGCCGCTGACTCATTGAGTTTGTGGTCCACCAGATGCCTCCCATTCCAATCTTTTTCGGATCAAATGCTCTCAATCCATGGCTTTCTCACCTTGTACTTGTGAACATATAACTTGTGAAGTTAACTTCTTGAACCCAATTATAAGACATTTTTATTAATAATGTCATTAAATTATATTATGTTAATTAAATGTGTTATCAATGGTGTTAATATCACTGATTGTATTATAAATTACGTTATATTTTTAATATTGCATATTAATAATAGTGCTAGCTATTAAGTATCTGAGGCAGGATTACAACTCATATCTTACCACTGTGCTACCTAGCTGCTCTCATTTATCACTATTAAATTTCATGGTAATACATTGAGTCTAGGATAAGATTGTAGACTTGGGCTAATGGAGATCATCTACTAAAGTGGAGATAGAAACAACTAATCCATGTTAATCAAGACACATATTTTTCTTTTAAATAGTATTTTATTTTTTCAATTACATGTAAAGACAATTTTTAACATTCATTTTCCATAAAATTTTGAGTTCCAAATTTTCTCCCTTCCCTCTCTTCCCCCTCCCTAAGACAGTAAGCAATTTGATATGTGCACTCATGTAAAACATATTTCCATACTAGTCATCAACACATATATATTAAAAACTACTATGTTCCAGGTGGTGTGCTAGGAGTAGGGGATCCAGAGACAAAAACTGAAACAATCCTTGCTCTCCAGAAATATCCCATTGTGTCAGACAGAGCCTTAGAGGACACCCATTAGTGAATATGACATGGATGATGAACCAGCAAATTAGAAGGACTCATTAGACAGACAGGATAACCAGGAAAGAGTAGTATCATAAAAACCCAGAAAGGATCAAAACCTCAGGAGGCTTGGGTGGTCAGCAGTGTCAAAGGCTGCAAAAAGGTTGAGAAGGCTGAAGACTGACGAAAGACAATCTGATTTGGCCATGAAAAGATCTTTGGTTCCAAAAGACCAAGGAATGTACGGAATGAGAAGGAATAGAGGTGACTTTTACAGATAGTTTTTATTTTTTTTTAGCTGAGAAAAGTAGGGAGAAGTATGGGATGACAGTCTGAAGGAATGAGAGGGTCTAATGAAGGTTTTTTAAGGTTAGGAGAGACTTGGTTGTATTTGAAGGTAGCAATGAGGGAAAGAGTAGCCAGGGAGAGGCTGAAGATTAGACAAAGAGGGGCACCTGTTGGGGATTATTGGAACAGATGGAATCAAAAGCATTAGTAGAGAGGTGGGCCTTGACAAAGAGAAGGGCTACCTCTTCATTGAATACTGGGGAAAGGAGGAGAAAGTGGAAGATTATGTCAAGGATTTTCAGGATGATGATCAAAGGAGAAGGATCTCATAAAAAGCCTCTATTTTCTCAGTAAAATAGAAGGTGAAGTCCTCAGCTGAGAGAGAGAGAGAGAGAGAGAGAGAGAGAGAGAGAGAGAGAGAGAGAGAGAGATGGTGAATGGAGCAGTGGAAGGTTTGAGAAGGGAAGAGGTTTGGAATGCTCCCCCCCCCCCGCCCCTCCCCCCAGAGAATCAAGATTGGGAATCAACTAGAGAATATTAAAGGATTACCTCAATGAAGAAAGGACCTGGTTGAGGTTAGAAAACATGTTTGTAGTGTACTCTGTCAACTTACTTGGATGATTTCTTCTAACCCCATTTAGCACTGCACATAAAAAGAAGTGAAAAAGGCAGAGGGTGGGTTTGGCTGGGATTTGGCAAGTGATAGGAAAAGGGGGTAAGGGATTTGAGGTTAGAGGATAGTGAGGTATTGGAGTGATTAATTGTAGAATAATTATTGGAAAGGAAAGAAAAAGAAATCAAGGCAGAGCTAATGATCTGAGAAAATATTGAAGGGAGGAAGGCTGAGTGGTCATGATGAGGACGTATAATAAGTTTAGGAGGAGAGAGGCATAGAGAGAAATGGAATGATAGGGGTTATGGTCAGATAGAGGAATGCCAGAGATTTTGATCAAGCAAGAGGAACACTTGTAGGTAATGATGAGGTTCAGAGTGGACCATCCCTATGTGTGGTTGAGGAGGAGTAAGGAGGTAGTAGGGTTTGAGGAGAACTAGGAGGTGAGAGTATTTGAGGAAGCCAGGCTAGACATCCTTAACTCTTGCAACCACTTCTTATATATTATGTACCCATCACCCTCCTACTTACCTTTCTGTGGATGGCTTACTAAAATCCCTTCCAGTTCTCAAATCCAATATTCAGAGGTCCCTTATAGCTCTGGCAGTCTTTTTAAAGACACCATTCCAGTTCTAACAATCCACCAGTCTGACACTCCATGATTCTAGGAGCTAAACATGAAGAGGATGTCAGGCTGGGCAATGTGTTTTAGTGGACAGAACATTGAACTCACAGTAGGAAGATGTCCGTCTAAATCCCAGTCCTGACACTTGTTGTGGCCCATGAGAAAATCTGTTAGCTTTCTGAGTCTCAGTTTCCTCTGAGAGCTATGTGTCCTCTAATCTTAGTTGACAATGTTCTTCCAGATGAATGGGAGAAGACATGAGAAATTCAGGTAATAACTCTGCTCTCAATCAGCACCTAGCCCCAGATTGAACACAGAGTGTATGCTTGATGGGCTTTAAATGATCAGAGATTCCAGAGCTGGAAGAATCCTTAAGAGTCTGTACGACAATCTGGCCTCAAGCTTATAAGGTTTTATTAGACCCATCTTACAGATAAGCAACTGAATTTCAGAGAGGCCTGAGGTTATACAATTTAGTATTGGCAGAGCCATGAGTAGGGCTCAGGGCTACTGTATCCTTGTGTTACACGGTTTGATTGAATGAAAATTATCTAGGCTAATGAGAGGAATGTATGTGCAGTGTCCCTGAGCGGTAGCTTGGGAAATCCAGGAGAGCTGGGGCCTTTGAGTCAAGAGAGATTGTTCCACTACCTACTGAGGTTGTTGTTGGAAAGTGCTTTGTAAAAGTTGAAACTCCAGAGAAATGTGAATTGTCATTCATTACAAAACATTAGCTAATTAAAAAACATCCCTATTCTGCTCTGGAGAGGGGGGTTGGAGGAGAGCAGCTCCAGGCAATTGGATAACTCCAGTGAAGATAAAAGAGAATGGTTGGTTCTTTTATTGGCTGAAGGTGGTTGTGTTGGAGGCGTGAGTGGGTAGAGAAGGAATGACCCAGCCCAGAGCTCTAGTGAGTATGGTTCAAAGTAGGAGTCCCACAAAGCATCCTTCCCACCCAGGGGGCCCAGGCAGAGATGGTGGCTCCCTGTACCAGCTCAGAGGGAGCAGATGCCAGTTGTCATTAGCTCTGCTTAGGAAGAAGCCTCCATGTCACTCTCAATTAAACTTATTCTCATTTTCAGCAGAGTCATATGTTTCAGGTGTTACCTTCCAGAGGCAGTCTCCTCCTCAAGGTGTCTTGTGATAGGAAAAAAAAACCTGACAAGGAAAACTGTTTAAGAATGGAATGGGCTGGGGCAGTTAAGTGGTACAGTGTATAGACAGCACTGGCTCTGGAGTCCAGAGGACCTGAGTTCAAATGTGGCCTCAGACACTTACTAGCTGTGTGACCCTGGAAAAGTCACTTAACTGTGATTGACTAAAAAAAAGAATGGATTGGGCTAACCCTAGAAGGAATGAGTTCTTGGTGAGCGCAGATGTTCCAGGATGTTATAGATAGGATTCATTGTCTAGGTGAAGGTGGGACTAAAGAACTTTTGGGGTCCCTCTCCCCTTTCTTCATCTCATAGTCTAGCATGGCACAGTTCAAAAAGTGCTGGCTTGGGAATCAGAGGTATTGGCTTCAAATTCTCCCTCTGCTATTTACTTGCTTGACATTGGGCAAGACATTTAACACCCTGGGTTCTCAGATCCATCATCTATGAGAGAGTAGTTCAGTGGACCCCTGGAGTTCCTTCCAGCTCCAGATTAATGATCTTCCATCATATTGATCTGTGTACATTCCTGATCTTCCCTCTTAGCTGCAACCTTTTTGGAAACAGGGGCCAGGTTGTTTTTTATCTTTGTACCCATCCAATTCAATGAACATTTAAAAAGTGACTACTATGTGTCAGGTTCTGTGCCACGTGGTGATGAGGATTCAAGGATGAGAACAAGGCAGTCCTGTCTTCAAGGACCTCGCATTCCATTAGGAGACACAGAAGATACCTTGCTAGAAAAATACAAAGTATATATAAGGAGAAGACAAAGTGATTTCTGGGAAGTACTTGAAACTGGGGAGGCCAGGAAAAGAGGTGGTACTCAAGGTGAGTTTTAAGAGGAGTTTGGGGCTCTAAGAAGGAGAAGAGGAAGGAGAGTATTCCAGGCTTAGGGGAAAAGTTTCTCCCACTTTCTCACCCTTTCTTCCCCTCCATGCATTCTAGGATCCAGCTACTTTGGCCTACTTGTTCCTCATACTTGACAACTCCAAGCCTTTCTACTGCCTATTCCCCAGGCCTAGAATGCCCTCTCTCCTTGCTTCTGCCTCCTGACTTCCCCTATCTATATGTGTATATTCTTTTGTGTACATGGTTGCTTCCATGTTGGCTCCACCACTAGAATTTGAGCTCCTTGAAGACAGGGACCATATTTTTGCCTTTCCATCTATTGCACATTGCCTAGCACACAGTAGATGCTTAATAAATGCTCGTTGACTGACTGATGGTGATAGGAGACAGAATGTTGAGTACGATGAACGTCAACTATTAATTCATTCTGTGTATAAAGAAACTGAGCTCCAGAAAGGGGAAGCCTTGTGAGGTGAAGGTCCCACACGTAGCTAGGATGGGAACCCTGGTTGGACATGTTCTTCCATAGTACATGTGCCCAATCCTAAATCCTAGACTATAAGCTTTATAAGGTTAAGTTCACCTTTGTATCCTGTTACTCAGCCTACAGTACATACTAGATACATAATAAATATTTGTTTAACTGAATTGGGCTTCAGTAGGGGAAGAGGGATCATGGCCTGAGAGAAATTAGCCAGTTTTATGGAGGAGGTCACTTAACTTCTTGGGGCCTCAGTTTCCCCCTCTATTAAAATGAAGAGGAGAGATTAGATGATATCTAAGATGTCTCATGGTATATTACTGGCCATAGAGTCAGGAAGGCCAAATTCAAAGTCCACCACAGACTCTTACTAGCTCTGGGCCCCTGGGCAAATTGTTTAACCCTTCAGAGTCTCAGTCTTCTCATCTGTAAAATGGGCGGTTGGATACAATGCCATCTAAGCTCCTTTCTAGCTCTAGGTACCATGATCCTTGGAGATGGTACTTGAGAAGGGTCTTCAAGGCCAAAATCCTACAATTTTGTTATGTATGTTATGTAGAAAGAGCAGGGCTGAGGAGCTTATGACTCCATTGTGGTTGTGATTAATGACAAGAACAGTTCAAAGTGGGCCTTCCTCAAGACGACCCTGTGAGTTAGGAAGTAGAAGTATCATTCTCCCCATTTTATGGGCGAAGAAACTGAATTTCAGAGGATCAAGTCATCAAGAAGCATTTATTAAGTACTACCTGTGTGCTTAAGCACATTATTAAGCCAAGCAATGCACTGATCACTTGGTGTACTTGTGATAAAAGAAAGATGGAGTCTCTGCCCTGAAGGAGTTCATATTCTAATGGAGGAAGCCAATATAAAAGAGGAAAATGATATGAAGCAGGGGGGAGGTAGAGGAAGTCCAGAGAGTCGGGAGTGCAGCCTGGAGGGGTAATGGTCCAATCGACATTGCCCATGCCACTAAGAGGCAGAGCTGGGGCCAGGACTCCTCATCTCACTTCCTGGCCTCTGCCCTTTTCACTCTGCCACCCTGCCTGTCATTCCAAGAAAAATGGGATATGCCAAGGCGTAGAGGTGGGAGCGTATTTGGTACGTCCAAGGGATGATAAAGAGGCCTATTTGGCCATAATTAAAGTGACGCCTGAGGTTCATTCACTTCAGGAATTGCCTGGGCAAGTACGGACTGTTACTGAAAAAAGGCAATACACAAGGCATCAATGAGTACTGGCCCATCCATATGCCTCCTTCCCCATCTCTATGAAATCTTTGTAAGGGTCATCTAGCCATGCATCCAGGGCATTCTTGATGAGGGCATGAGGAGGGCATAGGCAGGTTTTCATCAGCATTATTTTATAGCAGGCTATACCTTTGCACTCAACACAGCTGACTAAAAGGATGGAGAATGGAAAATTCTGGTGTGTTTGTTGTTTGTTGATTTTTGTCTTTAAAAGCTTTTGATTAAGTATAGAAAATTGCTGCCTTGAAGGGTATCTGCGAGGAAGATGTTTCCTGGAAATATGCTAAAGCCATACAAGATGTACCTTGAAAGATGTAAAAACAGAGCTAACTTTGCTCATTGACCCTTTGCTTGTAAATAAGATGAGGTGCACAACAGAAAGAGGTGCTTACTCAAACATGATGATTTTCCACTTTCAGGAAGACCATCCAGTGCAGAGTCTGAATGGCAAAGGGATTCCCTGTGGATGTTGCCATTTGTAGATGAAATTGTGCTGACTGAATCTGTCACATCACAGAGCCTCTTAATAATAGACACCGCTTATACAATGCTCGCCATGTGCCAGGTACCATGCTAAGTGTTTTACAAATACTATCCAATCTTCAAAACAACCCAGGGAGGTAGGTAGGTGGTATTATCACCCCCATTTTACAGATGATGATATTGAAATAAGTAGAAGTTAAATGACTTGCCCATGATTACACAGCTATTAAGTGTTTGAAGCTGGATTTAAGCCCAGATCTTCCTGACTCCAGGCCCAGTGCTCTATCCACTGGACCACCTAGATGCCTCTGGTATCTCCTAATGAGATCCATCCTCACTCCAAAGGGTTTGGTCTAATTATCCACTCAGGAAAATAAACAATTAGATGAACATTGATAGCTGAAACCATGATATGTAATTAGGTGGATTCAGCTTTTCCATTAGTACTTGTATCTTGGGCAGACACTATGGCTGGACAATGGACTGGGTCTAGAATAGAGACCAAGGAGGAGAATGGACTGGATTGCTTTTGGGAAATAGCACAGTACTCTTGATGACCTCAATCTTCTCTCTAATATAAACCTATCCTTTCAACATTAAAATTCTTTTAGTGCTTCTCCATTGTAATAGAGGAGTGCATAGAAGGTCTGAGTAGAATGCAACTTCTAACCAAAGTGCAGGAAATGCTTGATATGAAGAGAAGGTTAGGCAGTAATGTCAAGGGGTAACAAGTGAGAAGTCAGACTGCCCCACTGGGGTACTTATAAGGGTGGGGTTGATTGATATTTACTCAACCAAATTATCAGTCCCCACTTAAAGGAAGTGTTAAGACTCTCAATCAATCGATCATTCAATTAGTAGGACTTATAGACTTTAGACTATGTGTGAAAACTCTTTTGAACCTGATGTTGCACAAGAATTGTTAGGATAGGAAAGGCATAGAAATCTGGCAAATCATAGAGATCTTTTAGTAATGATCAAGGTAGGAAACCAGAGTTATTCAAAAAGTTGGAGAAAGCGTGGATTTTCAGCACATCCCTGAGGAAGAAGTACCTTGGGGGAGGAGAGGCCTTGGCTTCAGGCTTGGCCAGATTTATTTGCCTCTGCCCCTTTTGTTTGGATAAGGACTTCATGAGCTTTGAAAGATCTGGCAGATATTGTGCCTCCCATCTCCCTATCGGTGTCCTGGTGGCATTTCCAGATTTGTTTCCAGTGATGTCTGAATTGGGAGCCATCAACAGACTGGATATTGATTCATGGCTCCATGAGGATCCCATGCCTGAGGGAGTACTCCTCGATCCCCTCTACCCTCTCCAGGCTTTACCTCTATTCCCATCACTCAGTAATCTCTCCTCTTTTGAAGTTCATTCAATTCTACCACCCAATCCAGATACTTGTAAATGTTATCTACCAACTGTTAGGACACTCTCCTTCTTTACTCGATGATGCTTCCATGCCTGGCTCATAGTCTTCCCTCCCCAATTTCTTTTTTAATACAAGGGGACTTCCACATACATACTGATTCTTATTCAAATGCCCTAATCTCCCAGTGTCACAATTTACACATGATTTAATCCTCTACCTCATCTCAGTCACATACAAAGATAGCCACACCCCAAATCTTTCCATCACCCACAAATGTATCATTTATGCATTTGGGGACTCTAAATTTCCCTTGTCTGATCATAATCTGTTGTCATTCCTCCTCCTCTCTCTCTCTGCCTTATAACCCCAACCCCAATTCTTCATCTTCACCATTATCTCCAATTCTTCCACCTTTCAATTTTCCCAGACTATCACCCAATGAATTAGCTATACTCTCCCCTCTTTTCCATTTTGACCCCTTGGTGAAACAGTTTAACTTGACACTATCCTTTTCTCTTGAATCTTTTTGTCTCACATTTCCAACTTCCTTCTGGATAACTTGAACTTAACATGTCCCACATTGAACTCATTATCCTCCCTCCCACCCTTTGCCTCTCCCTAATTTTTCTATTAGTTCAGTGTACCATCATATTCCCAGTTAATGCAAGTTCATCACCTCAGTGTTGTCCTTGTCTCTTTGCTATATCTCACCTCCCCATACTCAATCTGTTGACAAAGTCTGTTGATGTTACTCATAACATTTCTTAAATACACTCCCTTCTCTCATCTGACATTACAACCACCCTAATTCAGGCCATCATTACCTACATCTAGACTATTCCATTAGCTTGCTGGTTGATCTCCCTCTACTGAGTCTCCCCTCATTCCAGTTCACCCTCCACTCAGCTGCTGAAATGACCTTTCTACAGTATAAGTCCTACTATATCACCCCCCCGTCCCCCCCCTACTCCTTACCATTAAATAAACTCTAGTAGCTATATCTTCCAGAATAAAAGATAAAACCCCCTGTTTGTCATTCAAAACCCTTTATCACTTTCCTAGTCTCTTTTATACTTTACTCCCCCCTTCCCCTCTTTGATCCAGAGTGGCACTGACCTCCTTTCTCTTCCTTGAACAAGAAAGACACTGCATCTCTCAACTCTGTGCATTTTCATTGGCTATCCCCCATACCTAGAATTCTCTACCTCTTTATTTCTGTCTCTTGGTCTCTCTAGCTCCCTTCAGTCTCAGATAAAATCTCCCTTTCTACAAGTCTTTCCTAATTCTCTTTATCTCTCTCCCCTTCCTTCTGTTGATAATTTCCATTTTTTTCTGCACATATCTTGTTAGTACATAATTATTTGACATGTTGTCTCCCACATTAGATTATAACTCCTGGAGAATAGGATTTCCCTCCTTTTCTTGGCATCCCCAGCACTAAACTCAATGCCTGGCACATGGGAGACAATGAATAAATGTTTGTCGACTGACTGACTAAGAGAAACTTCTTGAGGACTCCATGAATGGGAGAGAAGGACTAGCAATCAGGAGCTATAGGTTACCCCTTTTACAATCATTCTTCAAACTTGAATCCACTTTTCCCCAGTACTCTGTAGGTACTTGTGGGAGAGAGTATGTATTTCACAGACTTTAATTGGGACAGGGAGGGGAATGTACCAACTATGTATTGCTCATTAAATACGCCACCCTAAAAGCTACTTTAATTCTGGCTGACTAAAGGATTCTTAGCTGACAATCTTGGAAGTAAGCTTACTGATGGGGGATTGAGCCAATGACACTAGAGGATTGCACTCAAACCTCTAAGGTATACCCCTAGATACTACAGAAGGAAAAGTAACTTTGTTCTGGGACCTGAGACTCATTTTTTGAGAGCTGGGGTTGAGATAAGGATCCTTAAAATCTATATGGGCTACATACTCATAATGTTAGGAGAAGGTGAGGAAGGCCTCCAGAATGTTGAGTGGATCTCTTGCAGTGAACTTATGGGAAGACATGGGCAGGAGTCTCATAGAAAAGCTAGGCATAGATGAGTTGTAATCTGCATTATTGGGGGGAACATCCAAATTAATGAGATCCATTTGTGTATTTGAGTATTTTTAAGTATACAATCTGGGCAGAAAGAATAGACCATTACAACTGCTGATAGATTAAAGGTCTAGGTCACCTAGAGGACAAAAAAGATATGCATGGTAAGTGTGAGTAGGCTATGCCATCTACCCAAATAAGAATTATGTATGAGAAAGTGCATAAGTATATTATCAGACAAATGCCACACATCAGTCTTGTGGCAAAACTGAGGGATAACTGATGAATGGCCCATATTCTCCAGTATTATACAATAATGTCATGAGAACAAGAGGAAAACTCATAGCACATTAGTGGAAGCCCTGGGGAGGGTATATGGGAAGACATGGACAAAAGTTACACAGGATGGGACGGTATGGATGGGTTGTGATATGTAGCACTGGAGGGAATGCCCACATTGAAGTTTGTATGGAGCCATTCCAGTAAGGAAGTATGTCTAGATTTGCCTTCCTCTCTCTCTTTCAAGGCTGTATCCCTGATCACACTAATAGTTGATGGGATATGAAAAACTTCTAGCTTTGGGGGACCAAGGACTTTTTTTGATCAATGGTTTTTGTTGAATGGATTGTCTTTATTTTTTTCCTTTTTGTTGGAAATACCTAGCTAGCTATTTGGGCACCAAGTAGAAACCCAAATTTACATCACCAATATCTACAGAGTCAGTTCAGGTATACTTAAAACAGATCTCCAGGGAACTTTGTCTGGGGACTTCTGGACACAAATGCTGTAAATTGTCCCCTGGTAATGTGCATTCATGATTGTCCAGAACTAAACCAGCTTCCCCCAGGGAAATCAGCACGATCGCTGTGCTGAGATGCTCCCTCTGGGCCTCAGTCCCATCAGGGTTAAAACGGAGGGGATAATAATAGAGAAAAGTGTCCTAGGAATGCAGCAAAGATGAACTGCTCTGCGCCTTTGAGGTCCTCTTTAATCAACAACTCTTTCATCGTATCATTTCTCTGTTACCCACCTGACACGAGATGCATGAGCCCTGGTTAGTAGGAGAAACTGATGTGTTTACAAATCTTGATTCCAAAGCACTTGGCATGTGTTACCACCTCTGAATCTCATCACTGCCCTGGGAGGAAGAGAGTCTAAAGATTAGTGTTCCAATTTAGTATGGGAGGAAACTGAGGCTGCCAGGTGAGAGGCAGTGTGGTGCAGTGGAAAGAAAATGGGATTCGGAATCATCGAACATTGGTATAAATCTTGGTTCAGTTTGCTAACTGTGTGACCTTTGACAAGTACTTTGTTAGGATACTGATTGCTCCACTGTCCTTGGAAGTAATTATCAACCAGCAGGCATTTACAAATCCTGCCTAGGTGCCAGGCACTGTTCTAGGTGCTGAAGGTTTTTCTTTCTTCTTTTTGTTTGTATTGGACCTGTGATCTCATTGGCATAGGGACTCCCTATGAGACTCTCCTCTACCAAGGTCAGCACCTTCTCTGAAACTCAGTGAGTTGTCTGAAGAGAGATAGGTGAATTGCTCAGGATCACGGTTAGTATATGTCAGATGGCACTCCTAACCCCAACACTGGATCGTTATTTACCATGTCCCGTTGCTGATATAAATACAAAAGGGAGACAGTCTCTGATCTCAAGGAGCTTATATTCCACTAAGAAACATGCACTAACTGATGCTGCGTTACTTTCTAGCTGTCTAGAGTGCAGGGAGAAGGAGAAGGTTATAAGGGTTCTGTTCCATTTTGCTGTTCAGTGGGGGAGGATGTAGGAGGGACAGAAATAGAGAGCCATTAAGAGAGCAAC